>NC_080042.1:55425502-55725502 GCF_012489685.1 Lotus japonicus
GATAGATAGATAGATAGATAGAATAGATAGATAGATAGATAGATAGATAGATAGATAGATAGATAGATAGATAGATAGATAGATAGATAGATAAAGATAGATAGATAGATAGATAGATAGATAGATAGATAGATAGATAGATAGATAGATAGATAGATAGATAGATAGATAGATAGATAGATAGATAGATAGATAGATAGATAGATAGATAGATAGATAGATAGATAGATAGATAGATAGATAGATAGATAGATAGATAGATAGATAGATAGATAGATAGATAGATAGATAGATAGATAGATAGATAGATAATAGATAGATAGATAGATAGATAGAGATAGATAGATAGATAGATAGATAGATAGATAGATAGATAGATAGATAGATAGATAGATAGATAGATAGATAGATAGATAGATAGATAGATAGATAGATAGATAGATAGATAGATAGATAGATAGATAGATAGATAGATAGATAGATAGATAGATAGATAGATAGATAGATAGATAGATAGATAGATAGATAGATAGATAGATAGATAGATAGAATAGATAGATAGATAGATAGATAGATAGATAGATAGATAGATAGATAGATAGATAGATAGATAGATAGATAGATAGATAGATAGATAGATAGATAGATAGATAGATAGATAGATAGATAGATAGATAGATAGATAGATAGATAGATTAGATAGATAGATAGATAGATAGATAGATAGATAGATAGATAGATAGATAGATAGATAGATAGATAGATAGATAGATAGATAGATAGATAGATAGATAGATAGATAGATAGATAGATAGATAGATAGATAGATAGATAGATAGATAGATAGATAGATAGATAGATAGATAGATAGATAGATAGATAGATAGAATAGATAGATAGATAGATAGATAGATAGATAGATAGATAGATAGATAGATAGATAGATAGATAGATAGATAGATAGATAGATAGATAGATAGATAGATAAGATAGATAGATAGAAATAGATAGATAGATAGATAGATAGATAGATAGATAGATAGATAGATAGATAGATAGATAGATAGATAGATAGATAGATAGATAGATAGATAGATAGATAGATAGATATTGCAAAACTACTTTTCAAATATAATTCTTTCATTCAAACTGTAACATTACATCTCTTTCCTTAGTTTAACTTTTACTTTATCTTTGGTTATTGAAAGGTTGTTATTTGCACTTTTTTCACCTCTATAACTTTGTGCTGCTAATATGTGTATTCATTGGAAAAATTATTTAAATATAATTTTTGATCGATTTTATATTAGTAAAAATGATTTGATGAAGCGTAACAGAGGAAAATAATCATGACAAAGTTGAATAAAGTTAAATTTATTAAATATTTTTTTATACTGATAATTGTTAAAATTCTTTAATGTTGATAGTAAACAAATGTCATTATAACTTATTTATGATATTAAAAAATTATTACGTTTTTTTATTACAAGAGGAAGGCTAACACAAAAAACTACACCGCGATGTCCAAATACAACGAAGCTATAATGAACAACGGGAGAACTCGCCAAATGCGATGCGAAGAGCCTTCTCTTGATGCAAACTGGGCAAAAAATATTACTTGATTTAAAATATTTCAAATTCAATTAATTATTTTCTATATTATTAGGTAAAAAATCTTGTCTATTAATTATTTACATCAATTATTAAATTTGAGTAATATTAATTATTTACACCAATAAACTCTAATTCTATTCAATGAAATGTCACACCTCCATTATTATCTATTTTATTATGTTTTATAATTAAATATTTTAATATTTATATATTTATTTAAACTATAATGATTGTATATAATTTTAAAATATATTATAAATAAACCCGTGAAACGCACGGGTTTTATATCTAGTGAGAATTGGTATGTCAGGCTATTCTTTTGTGGTGGTTTAATTTTAAAGGGAAATTAAATTAGCGCGATTTATCAACCTATTGTCTGATTTAAAAAAAAGGAAACTTGTTTACTTCTTCCATTTATTTAATTTTCTAAGAAATATGTGACTTACATTTAAGAGTTTAATTATTATATGCACTGATAGTCATCCGATTAGAATCCACCAATTTATCATTTCAAAATTTAAATTTAAATCTAAAATAAAAAATAGAAAAATATGTAATTAAATGCACGTGTAAAACTCTTTAGACCGCTAGTGCATATAAATTAAATCCTACATATAATCCCCTCAAAATTAAGTTATTAGTTTTTCCACCTCACGGAAATATATCAATTCAAATTGTGGTGAATCAAGTTATAAAAGATAAGTTTGCATGCGACAGCTGTCATAGGTCATTTTACATTTACATGTTTTAAACATAAGCTTGCATTGAATTTTTTCCTACAGTAAAAAAATCTATTTAATTTTTTTATCCAAAAGCTAGAAGTATATCTGCATCATGAAGTATTATTGTTAGAGTCAGAAGGCAAGTTTGGAAGCTACCACCTTCCAATATTGTGCATCTCATTTGCCAGAATGTTTTAGTTTAGTTCTTTATTCTTTACTTTCCCTTTGTAACAAAAAAAAAAGTCAAAAAATATTTCATTTTTTTTCCAGATTAATTAAGCATAGTAAAATTAACACACATTTTTATATAAGCAAAATAATACACATATAAATAAATAAAATAATAAACATATTAAGAATAATGTTAATTCATCTCATACATTCCAATATGGATAAATAATGTTTATCTCATAATTCATCTCATACAACAATTTGGAGAGAGAATGTTTACCTACTCAACATACAACGATAAATAAAAGATATCATATTATCTAACATCATGACAAAGAAATATAAGTAAATACTAATACTTCAATATCCTTTATAGGAGCACTTCAATGATCATATCTCTGAGTTCTAACACTGAAACTCGATCCTTTAAGAACCTCTCACACTACCTCTTTGCCTTTATGTTCTCGGGTGCTACTTCTAGGTTTGGCCTCAATCCCCTTAATGTTGCAGTTGTGGTGGCCCGCCATGCCTGACCAAATTTCGTTAGAGGAGCATCAGATAGGAATTGAAAATGCTCGTCTCAAGGACGAGCTGAACCATATTTGCACTCTGACAAATAAATTCCTGGGAAAGCCAATGTCATCATTTGCCAGTCCCATGGGCCTTCCAGCCTCACATTCTGGGCTTGAACTCGACATTGGGAGGAATGAGTTTGGTAGCTCTAGCTCTCTTGGCACCCCATTGCCCGTGGGACTTGATTTTGGAGATTGTGTCATGGGCACTCCATCTTCAATGCTCGGTCTCACATCACTAATGGGATCAATGAGTAGAAATGATCTTCAGCTCGACGGATCAATGCTCATTGATCTTGCTTTGGCTGCCATGGAGGCTCGTGAAGATGGCCTAGACGGACATCCTTCTTTGGATGAAGAGTGCAGATGGTGGGAGGGAAGTTCTGAACAATGAAGAATATGCAAGGTCGTTTTCTCCTTGCATTGGTCCAAAACCCACCGGCTATGTTACTGAAGCCTCAAGGGAAATAGGGTTAATCATCATCAACAGTTTGTCCCTTGTGGAAGCTATGATGGATGCAGTGCGATTATGACCCTCAACTTATAATTGGAAATTTAGTTGATTTGATTGAAACTATTATTATTTTCAAATGAGTAGTTATTGAAATATCCAACAAAATTCTAGTAGAATTTGATACATTTTATCATGAGGTGTAAAAGAAAGTATCTTCTAGGAAGACACTTTGACCTGGAGCTTTTGTTCTTGATGGACTTAAGTATTAATTTACCTGGGAAGTTGTGTAGGGTTGTTTAATGGATTATGCTTACAATTTAAGGTCATTAAACAAACCTACACTAATTCCATACTAAAATAATAATTAAGTCCATCAAGAACAAACAAATCATACTAAAGTTAAGTGTCCTCTAGAAGAACATTGCTTTGACCCCTATAGTAAAATGTATCAAAATATAATAGAATGTTGGATATTTCTATAATTCTTAATTTGAGGTTTAAAATATTAAATTTTAAATAAAATCGGTTAAATTTACAATAGGAAGTTGAGCATCATAGTCGATCATACCGTGTTTAGTATAGTTTCCACAATGGCTAAGTTGTTGATTATGACTTGTCCATATACCCTTGAAGCTTCAGCTACATATCCGATGGGTTTTGGACCAATACAAGGATAAAACAAACTTGCATACTCCTCATGGTTCAATATTTCCCTCTGACCATCTACACTCTTAATCCAAAGGGGGCTATTCGTTTAGGCCATCTTCACCAGCTCCTCCATGGCAGTCAATGCAAGATCGATGAGCATTGATCTATCAAGCTGAAGATCATTTCTACTCATCAATCCCGTTGGTGATGTGAGACTAAGCATTCCAGATTGGTGCTCAAAACATCATTTCCCAAATCAAGTTCCATTGACAAGGCGGTCCCGAGAGTGCTTTAACCACCAATCTCATTCCTTCCAATGCCAAGTTTAAGACTGGAATTTTAGGTTGGAAGACCAATGGGACTAGCAAATGATGAGATTGACTTTCCAAGGAAATTATTCGTTAAGGTGCATATACAATTCATTTCATCCTTTAATCGAGAATTTACAGTTCTCATCTGGTGCTCCTCGATCAAACAAAATTCGGTCAGATATGGTTGGGCTACCATAGTTGTTACATACGAGAGTGTTCATAGCTTCCTTCATCAAAACGTTCTCGGCTCGGAGCTTCTCATTTTTCTTGTTTCAACACTAAGTCTCAATTAGGCCTGCTTAAAAAAAAACAATTCAATTAGCACGTTTGTATCAGATAATTTTTTCATAGAATCAATTATGTCACCAAAATATTCACTGTAAAATTAATTTTAACTTTAGAATAAATTGTACAATCATTTTCAAACATGCACTATATTCAAAATTGCAACAATTAACTATTTACATGTATAATGATACTATATAGTATTCAAACTCACTTATAATGTAAATTTTATTATGAAAAGAGTTAGTTTAGAAAAGTTTGGAGTATGATAAAAAAAAATCACTCATCACATGATGCACCATGTCAAAAGGGAAATTTCAAGGCAATTGAATAACTCTCACCATATTTTTACTATTCTTAATAAACAAAAACATATCACTGCATCTCTCCTCTTTGGGTAGAGAATGCAGAACATGTCCAATAACAATGTGTAAGAACCCTTCAGAAACATTTTAACTATAAAGTGCACCTCAAATTAAATACCTTAAATATTAAGAAACTAACCAACGAGTGGTTGTTTCAAGTGGTACATGCTTGATTCTCCTTAAGCAGAGTCTCGGGTTCGAGTCTTGTAGATGAAAAAAAACCCCGTGTGAGAGTTAGCCCCACCATGATGTGGATGTTCCCCCGACTCGAACGTGATTGCCTCCGAAAAAGGACATCTGTCTTAAACCAAAACAATAATAAGAAACTAATATGAAAACATATTCAATAAATTTTTGCAGACAGAGTAACTTTGGTGAAAATTTATTCTTATAAATTCATATTACTATAAACAAAATCATTAATTGACTTAATCGTGTAGTGTATAAACAACTTAAGAAAATTAAGTGCTTCACATGAGTGGATCTCAAGGTATCAAACTATCATATATTGTACTCCATTCTAGGCGGAACATGCAACTCAATACAAAAGTACAAATAATTTCAATTAAGGAGGCGAATAATATCACAAATTTCAAAGTAATCTAAAATATTATATGTAATACACAATATTTTGCAAAGAATATGGTTTAAAGTTTTTGAATAAATGACTAAATAAAAAATGATTAAATAATTGTAATGAAAATAGGGTGCAATATATTATAATAACCAAGTTGCGATGCAATTGCCAAATTATCACGCATTAGGTGTCTGGCTCTTAGTTTGGTTCCTTGTCCCAATATTGTTAGGTACATTTCGCTTTTATTTTACAAATTTAAAAAAAAAATAACATAGGACTATAGGATGACAAGAGCCTAAACTTTTAATTTCCCAACTGGTTGGATCATATGCATCCTTTGATCGCTTTATATAATTTATTGATACAAATAAAATTGTCGAAATAAAAGACATCTCAAATTGAATTTTTCGCATGAGATATCTTCTTGTGCATCGCTTATTGGTAATTTGGATATTAGTTTTTGAAAACACTCAATTTAGATTAGAAAAACAAAATACAAATAAAACTTATTTCATTCTAACCAAGTTAGATCAAAACTTTTTTTTTGATAATGTTAGATCAAAATTTTATTGCTTCATTTATGATAGTTCATGATAATTTATTCCAATACACTGTATATAAAAAACACAATCTACAATCAAACTGAAAATCATTGGATATCAAGTATAATAAATAAATTCAGATCACATATATGATTATAGAACACTAAATAAACCGAGACAGATTTCTTTACGTGTAATTGATCGAAGATTGGATGATCTCCCTTAAAAATCGTCTTGTTTTGATCTCTACATCCTGCAACACTCAAGTGACTACAAAAGTATATCACACTCCCCCTCACACTTGCCGCGGCGCAAGTTCTAGAGATGTTATTTGATGACTACATCAGAACCTAAAGCGCATATATATAACCCTAGTCTCTTCTCATCTTGGACCTATTGGTTAAGGTCTACGCTAGGTATCCAGGCCCAAATAAATGGATACAAATGGGCTTACTAAAATCCCCGTCTAGATTACGAGTTAGCCTGTTTTTATTAAAATTAAAAAACCCACAAAATTTAATAAATAATTTTAACATACTAAAGAAGATAAATTTCTACCACTTTATCTAAATTTTTTTGTTAAAATGGGATAGACCTCTCTCTGAGTGCAAATAAATGGTTAGCTATTAATTGTAAAATATGGATATCAATATTTTTGACTCATTGTAATATCCTCTATGTTTTCTTGTGAAAAATCATATGTCCATTACATGCAATGTGCTTGCTTTTGCATTTTGGGTTATTCTTACCACTGACAAAAAAAAACTTAGGATCAAACATTTAGAAATTTCAGTTCCAAACGTGTCTCAAACATGATTATTAATATAATCTCTGATGGTTATGATATCATATGGAGAAGGCACGAGAACAACATATAAAATCACCACAATTGGGTAGACTTTAAGACTAATTCTACCAAGATATGCTGCTCTAAAGCAAAGCAGCAAAATAAGAGCACAAGAAAAAATGCTAAGCAAATGCCCATTTTTCTTCTTACCTTTTTGTTGGGAGAGACAAGGCCGAGGAGCAAGACACCAAGAGATATCGACGCCACATCTTAGCCCAAAACCTTAAGGCATTAGGTTTATGAGTCACATCTCTTATAAAGTCTTATCCTCACCCATACTTAATCAATGTCAGACTCCAACTCCGCATTTGAATTCTCAACAATCTCTCCCTCAAGTGCGAGTCACCTCCACATTATTATGGCACCCCCACCGCGGAAGCATATCCACCCTTGTACCGTCGTTCGCTGCTTAACGGAACCCACCGCCTAGCCACACTGCTAGGAAGACTTTCGACCCAAAGAGTCGTTACCATGATCTCACGAACCATCGACTCTGATACCACTTGTTGGGGGAGACAGGGGAGCCTATTGGCCGAGGAGCAAGACACCAAGAGATATCGACGCCACATCTTAACCCAAAACCTTAAGGCATTAGGTTTATGGGTCACATCTCTTATAAAGTCTTCTCCTCACTCATACTTAACCAATGTGGGACTCCAACTCCGCACTTGAATTCTCAACACTTTTTTTGAAAATTCTGTACACTTATTTGAAATTCCAAATCATAATATTTAGAGAAATAACCGAAAGAGGTGTTTGAGAAATTCTAAATTTGGCTACCGGTCGAAATTATTTAGATTGGGCTCAAGCATGTCAGGGTTTTTTTTTGTTTTGTGGTGGGTTGAAGTTTTAAGTGAAATAGCCTGATTAGTCATTGTCTTATTTTTAAATACAACTTAACTCTAGTGACAAAAAAAAACTTAACTCGTTTAATTCTTCTATTTACTATTTACTTAATCACCTTAAAATTACGGTTTTTTACAACCAACAAAAAAACCAATTTTTTATTTATTTTGTATGTGGAAATTTTTTTCCATTGAAATATATATATTCAGTAAAATATCTGAAAGAATACAAAATTGAATGTACAGAGGAGCAGCATTGACCCAATATTCATGCTCATAAGAAAGAGAATACTTATATATTTTTTTGTAAATTCAAATTGTCCTGATGACCTATATTTTGATTTCAATCCATCTTTTCCCTTCTGTATAAGTTATAATAAATTTTAAATTATTTATATGTGGTGTAAAATGCATGTGATAGGTCATTTGAATATTTAAAAAAAAAATTAGTGTTGACTTTTTTTTATGTTAATAGCGTCCAAGACACAATAACATAATTGATATATAGTTAGACTTCTTAAGTATTTAGTCATGATTTATTAGGAGAAACTTACTCACTTAATCTGATTCACAGCATGGAGAGAATTAATCTGGTGGACTCAAATTCAAAACGCCACTTAAAGAAAACAAACATGTACATCAATTATAGTTGATTCATGACCTTATTTATTTGACTTTTTTATTATTTATATGTATTAAATTATACGCTGAAGATATGGATATTGACCATTCCATTGTGCGCTATACTGCTATTTCACTTTTGAGGCCAAACGTTACGTGTTGCTATCTAAGGTTGACTACTATGGATTATTCTCTGAGTAATTAGGTTTGAACTATTATGATGAAATTGATCTTCCAAACCACAATTAATTAAAGAGAATTAGATTAGTTATCGATAATCAAATGAACAAATGGAAATACACATAACGTGGTCGCTTGAAAATTGAGTAATGATTCATGAAGAGGGCTCAATTTACTCTACGAGTAAGTTTAAAGTCTTACTCTCAGTCTTTACCCTCCAAATTCTTTAATTCTGATGGCTGAGATTATCTCAAGGTTATCCTCACATGACTTTTAATTTTGTTTTTTCTCCAACTTGAAACTCGTAGTCTATGCTAGCGATTGCAAAGCTTGGCGAGCTCTCTCTAACTGCTCTGCTAGGGTTTCTTCAGAACACAGATCTGCTGCTTCTCCCCCTTGGGGGCTTCTCACCCTTGGGGGATCCTCTTTTCCTCCATTAGGGAGGTTGCTTTCATGTTAATGTTAGGCTTGTGTCCCACATTATGCAGGTTTATTCTCACTTTAGGTGAGTTTTGTACCACATTAGGTGGTTTATTACCCAAATAAGTGAGTCTTTTGTCCTCTCCTCTTGTTCTACCACCAGTCCACCACCACCATCTTTCATCTTCTGCTTTCTCCACCGCCGCCCATGTCCTTCACCGTCCACTCGCCGCTCCCCTTTTGTCTTCAGATCTGCGACCTCCTCCACCGCCAGCCAACACCGTGTATTCACTGTCAGATCTAGGCCACGACCTCCCACCATCCGTTTCTTTCCTCATCACTCAGATCTGTGACCACCACCAGTTCTCGCCGCCGGCAACAGCCACCGGGTCTCCGCCCCCTCATGACCATCTACGATGGTGCCCCTGCAACGGTTGCATTTCTTCCCCGCCTCTTTCACCACCTCCGCTCCGTAGTTGATGTCGTTTGATGCCTATGCTTTCTTACTCAGTTCTAGCTGAGGTGTGTATGGAACTTCAGAAGCCCCTCTATCTTCCCCAAGTCTCCTGAGTTGTTGTTTTGACCCCATAGTGTCGTTGAAACATGTTGAGCTTCCTTGATAGCCACACTTTTTACAACCTTAGCAGAGCCACTTGTGTTGTTTGTGTTTGGGAGCGCTGGACAAAAGGATATAATCTTTTTCGCTTAGAAGTCAATTAGCTTCTTTGGTCTTTGGGGTTTTCAGAGGGCTACTGATTGGCCTTTAGGGTTTTACTTCATGTTTTCGGCTGGTTGTCAGCTTGGGTAGGCATGCTTGTTCTTCAATTTTATGTATTTGTGCATTGTGTAGCACTCTTAGAGACTAGTTCTCGCATGTTGTAAGTGTCGTTTGGTAACCCTTGGGGTTTTATTTCATCCATATTTGACCAAAAAAAAGAAACTCGTAGTCTAAAACACCTCTGTTTTGTGACCTAACTCAAGTATTGACATTGTGCCATCTCTGCGAATCTGCAACATAGGTGACCATATCAATTACAGAGTTCCTTGAATCTGCTTCAATTTTAGAGTTCAGAATTTGTGGTTAGATTTCAGAGCATTGCTTCAATTATTAGAACCAATGTTTTTCTTTATATTGAATGCAATTAATCCACATCATATCAGTGCAAGTATCCACTTGCAGTAATAATCCTTTGATGGAGTTCCAATCCCAATTTTAGTGTAACAGAGCCTGCAAAATAAATTTCGAAACCAATTAGGGCAAGGGGAAAATGGATCAGAGAATAGGTGAATCAGAGAAATCATGTAACACCCCCATTTTTCCCATTGTTTTATTTAAAAACGTTTATCAGAGTTTAAACACATATCAAGGAAGTATTACACTTCTTCACGAAAACTCATTAAAATTAACACTGATTGTGTTTGAAAATTTATAAGTTCATATGCTTTCCAAAGAATGAATTATTTCTGCCAATAAAATTTCTAAACCAGCCAGATAATCCTAAGATGCATAAAATCACTTATTTAAATAGGTTTATCTTCCATGATATTCCAATAAAATTCATCATACTCAAAACTGAATTTCATATCAACAGTACGACATCGCCATAATTTAGAAAATTATTCAACAACTTCCATAAGGAGAGGTTATAAAATCCTCTCAACAGAAGTGTAAAAGTAACGTAAAATATCTACCCAGTGTTACATTACAGAGCAATGAAGGTGTGAAAAACGACTAGAAGGGGGGGTTGAATAGAGTTTTGAATATAAAAACTTTCCCTTTAAGATTTAAAGAAAATCTTTTCGGTTTCTCTGAGATAGATGGTGCAGCGGATAAAGATAGAGAGAAGAGAAAAGCACACAAGTATTTTATCCTGGTTCACTTGATAAATCCCTCAAGCTAATCCAGTCCACCCGTTAAGGTGATTTCTTCCTTCTTAGAATGAAGGCAATCCACTAATCAGATAATTGTTACAACTGCACTTGAAACCTACAAGTGACTAACAATACACTGACTTAGCTGTCACTAAGATTCACTCTCTTAGTCTTCTCTAGGATCCGATCAACCTTGATCTCCTAAAGGAATCACCACTAAGATTCACTCTCTTAGTCTTCTTAAGGATACTGACCTACCCGGTCCCTTAAGGAAAATCAAACAACTGTTTGAGGTTGGTGTTTACAAAGGTTTGCTTCTAAATAAGCTGAGTGTAAACTAAATAAGAACAGATGAAGAAAGTAGAGGCTTGAATCTTTTCTTGTATTGCAGCTCTTTTTTTTTTCTCTTAGCTTTCTTCTTTTCTTCAGCCTTTTATAGTCCAAGGTGCAAAGGATATTTCTGTTGAGAGAATATGACCGTTGGAGGGCATTTCTGGAACTTCCAGAACCTGCTGTGGCTGAACCTTGGTAGGTAGGCTTTTCAGAATAGTACACTGCTCTTGTACTTCTAGATAGAGACATTTGCCTTTAACCATTGACTTCTGATCAGAGTTATGCTTCGTGTTGGAACTTGTGAAGCTTGGTGATCAGAGTCAGAGGGATGCTTGGATCCTCTGACCTTCGTAACTTCTGCTTCTGGACCTTCAGAGCTTCTGAACCTTCAGAGCCTCTGGTCCCTCAGAGCTTCTGGTCTTCAGATCTTCTGATCCTCTGATCTTCTGATCCTCTGATCCTCTGATCCTCAGATCCTCTGATCCTCAGATCCTCTGATCTTCAGATCCTCTGATCTTCAGATCTTCTGATCCTCTGATCTTCTGATCCTCTGATCCTCTGATCTTCTGATCTTCAGAACTTCTGACGAATATATCTTCTGGTGTCAGAATCAGAACCTGTTTGTCAAAACACTCAAGACAAACATTAGAGTATCATAGTTGTTCATCCACAAATAAATACTTGTTATCATCAAAACATAGAGTTGTACCACATGACCAAATCTTGATCTTACAATCTCCCCCTTTTTGATGATGACAAAACCATGTATTTTGATGAACAACTCTAAACAAATAAACTGAATACACTCAGAGTATAAGGTATCAGAGTTAAAACTTATCCTGATGTGTATAGTTTATCTTGCTCCTTCTGAATCCAAGACTCGTGCTTGATTCTGAGCTAAGCTCCCCCTGAATCTAATACTTAATATCAATGTTAGTAATATCTAGATTCTGAGCTAAATAAAATAGGAGTTGTCAAGATACTATAAGTTCTCCCCCTTTTTGTCATAAGCAAAAAGAATGAAGGTGGAAAAAAAAAATAGTAAGAGCAAAAGACGAAATACTCCCCCTCAGAAGTAATACCAAGGGATACTTGGTTGCTGATTAGTATATCTTCTTATGAGAGCAGAAGTGTCAGAGTCCAGAGGTTCTGGTGACATCTCCATTCTGGAAAAAATTCCATCTTCAGATGCTTCAGAATGAGAAGCTATGAACCTACTCTTCTTCTGATGACGCAAGTCAGAAGTTGTAGTAGCATCTTCTGATGTTGTTGCTTCTGGTTTGACAAGTTCTGAGTCCTTGTTTCTATCTGAAACAGTCATGCTCATCTCTACAAGCTTTTTCAGCTAGCTTTGACTTGACCAAATCTTACTCTACTGATGCCTCCAAGATTAACTTCACCTTCAGATTCAAGTTTTGGATCTTGGGACATATGCCTTTCTCCCGTCATGTGTTGCCTGCATCCACTGTCCAGGTTCCATGGTTGGAGTTTCGATGGACCTATTGAAGATATCTGCAACATATATAATCTTATCCCTAGGTACCCACTTTCTGGGTCCTTTCTTGTTAGTTAGCCCAGAAGTTCTGACAACTTTGGGTCTTTCAACAGGATAATATAAAGGAATTTTTGCATGATATTTAGTCATAGAGAAAGATCCCTTTTTAAGAGGGTTTTTAGCAACTTTAGCAGGTACAGGATCAGGCAATATGGTACCAGAGGGAACAAAGCATTCATACAAGGATTTAGCTTTAGACACAGAAGGCTCATTTCTAATTGGTTTAGAATAGCCAATGTCATGCATTCCATTTCTGCTTACGCCATAGATCATTGAAGTCATTAAGCTTCTATCCACGCTTTTAGCTAGGAATCTTTGAAAAGACTTTTCATACTTAGATTCATTTCTACAATCAGAGGCATCACAGGCAACAATTTCTTCTAACTTAGCAATCTGGTTCTTAAGCACAGAGTTAGAATTGATCAAAGCATGATTATCATTTTTCAGATCAGAAATAATTTTCTCATGTTCAGAAGGAGTCTTAGTAGCAGCAGATAAGTCCTTTTTCAACTTTTTATGCTTAGACAATAAGGAGTTATACTTTTCCATAATATCAGACAATGCATGTTTCAGTTCAGAGGTAGAGAAAGAAGCGAATACCTCATTTTCATCGTCTGAGGTAGGATCTCCTTCTGATGCTGAGTCAGAGTCAACAGCATCCTTTGACTCTGCTCCTTTGTCTTTGATAATAGCCATGAGTCCTTGAACTTCACCATCAGAGTCAACATCCTCTGACTCTGATTCATCAAAAGTCACCATCAGACTCTTCTTGGTCTTGAAATGCTTCTTTGACTTTTTGTCCTTTGATGAGCCTTTGAATTTGCTCTGCCTGTGCTTCCAGATGCAGTTGAGCTTTCTGGATATCAGAGTCAGCTCATCTTCATCAGAATCTTCAGAGGCTTCTTCAGATTCTTCTGCTTCTGCTTGGAGAGCCTTAGCCTTTTCAGATTTGGATTTCAAGGCTATAGACTTCTTCTTCTGATCCTGATGTTCAGCACGCTTTAGTTCATGACACTTCAGTATGCTTATGAGTTCTTCCAAACTCATCTGCTCAACATCTCTAGTTAGCTCCAAGGAAGTTATCAAAGGCATCCAGCTTTCAGAAAGACCTCTAAGGATCCTCATGACATGATCCGCAGTGGTGTAGCTATTGCTGAGGGGTCTTATTCCAGCAATAATCAACTGGAATCTGGAAAACATATCCTCAATGGATTCGTCAGGTTCCATTTGGAAGGATTCATATTTCTGGATCAAAGACAGTGCCTTTGATTCTTTCACTTTCTTGTTTCCTTCATGAGACATCTTCAAGGATTCAAAGATGCCCTTGGCGGAATCACGATCAGTAATTTTCTCATATTCTTCATATGAAATGGCACTTTGCAGAATAGCTCTTGATCGGTGATGATCTCTGAACTCCTTCTTTTGATCTTCACTCATCTTCTCCCTTGGGATCTTTACACCATGTACATCAACAGGAGGGGTGTAGCCATCAACAACAAAATCCCAAAGATCAGGATCAAAGCCAAGAAAGAAGCTTTTGATTCTGTCTTTCCAGAAATCAAATCTCTGACCATCAAAGATAGGTGGTCTTGCACTATATTGATATTTGCTTGTAGTAGTGGTGGAATCCATGAGTTTTTCACACTGGCCCGGATCTACTGAACACTGTTAAGTGTGGTAATCAGAACTTGCGCTCTGATACCAATTGAAGGTGTGAAAAACGACTAGAAGGGGGGGGGGGGGTTGAATAGAGTTTTGAATATAAAAACTTTCCCTTTAAGATTTAAAGAAAATCTTTTCGGTTTCTCTGAGATAGATGGTGCAGCGGATAAAGATAGAGAGAAGAGAAAAGCACACAAGTATTTTATCCTGGTTCACTTGATAAATCCCTCAAGCTAATCCAGTCCACCCGTTAAGGTGATTTCTTCCTTCTTAGAATGAAGGCAATCCATTAATCAGATAATTGTTACAACTGCACTTGAAACCTACAAGTGACTAACAATACACTGACTTAGCTGTCACTAAGATTCACTCTCTTAGTCTTCTCTAGGATCCGATCAACCTTGATCTCCTAAAGGAATCACCACTAAGATTCACTCTCTTAGTCTTCTTAAGGATACTGACCTACCCGGTCCCTTAAGGAAAATCAAACAACTGTTTGAGGTTGGTGTTTACAAAGGTTTGCTTCTAAATAAGCTGAGTGTAAACTAAATAAGAACAGATGAAGAAAGTAGAGGCTTGAATCTTTTCTTGTATTGCAGCTCTTTTTTTTTTCTCTTAGCTTTCTTCTTTTCTTCAGCCTTTTATAGTCCAAGGTGCAAAGGATATTTCTGTTGAGAGAATATGACCGTTGGAGGGCATTTCTGGAACTTCCAGAACCTGCTGTGGCTGAACCTTGGTAGGTAGGCTTTTCAGAATAGTACACTGCTCTTGTACTTCTAGATAGAGATATTTGCCTTTAACCATTGACTTCTGATCAGAGTTATGCTTCGTGTTGGAACTTGTGAAGCTTGGTGATCAGAGTCAGAGGGATGCTTGAATCCTCTGACCTTCGTAACTTCTGCTTCTGGACCTTCAGAGCTTCTGAACCTTCAGAGCCTCTGGTCCCTCAGAGCTTCTGGTCTTCAGATCTTCTGATCCTCAGATCTTCTGATCCTCTGATCTTCTGATCCTCTGATCCTCTGATCCTCAGATCCTCTGATCTTCAGATCCTCTGATCTTCAGATCCTCTGATCTTCAGATCTTCTGATCCTCTGATCTTCTGATCCTCTGATCCTCTGATCTTCTGATCTTCAGAACTTCTGACGAATATATCTTCTGGTGTCAGAATCAGAACCTGTTTGTCAAAACACTCAAGACAAACATTAGAGTATCATAGTTGTTCATCCACAAATAAATACTTGTTATCATCAAAACATAGAGTTGTACCACATGACCAAATCTTGATCTTACAAGCAAGACACTTATTTTATAATAATAATAATAATAATAATAATAATAATAATAACATAAGCTAAAACTCTCCGAAGCTACTCCTCATGAGCCACATCTCTACCTCCAGTACCTGAGCGATGTCGCATAGAACATCATTCCAACAGAAGGGTAAGAACTTACATTGTATAAAAATATAGCATAACAAAGAGCAAGTAAACAATTCAGATCCTGCTTTATAAACTCTTCACCTTTACTTTAAAATCTGAGTGATTATAATATTTGCTCTCAAGACAGTTTCACAATTCTTATTAATGTTTCGGGAAATTATAAGCTTTAAAAAGAATAATAATTCAACTTTACCACAACAGCAAAACAAGTCACCAAACACATAAAACCACTGGAAACGTGAAACTTAGTGTGTGAGACTCTAATGTTTGCATGTGGTACCAATTGTTAACCTTAGCGGTATCACCGCGTCCACTCCAGACAGTTAACCAGCAATGAAGCCCACTCCAGACTTCCAGAACCACGCCAGTTCTGGGACAAACCTCAGTTTTCCGATGAAAACCGACACGTTGCCTCTTGACTAAATGAAGTGTATTTCGTGCAAAAACTCATAAATTAAAACATGCAATTTGAGACCACTCCAACCCCAAATATATAACATATTTTCTCACCAAATTCCATAACGGAAATCACACCAAAATTGCACAAAATAACACTTCAATATAATTATCAAATCATTCACTATTCCACCAACATACTAGCAACACAAAATCATCAAATGTCTCATATCAATTACTAGAACCAGTTCCAGAATCAATCATAGAAATAAGCAGAAACATAGCAAACTTGCAGATAATTCCGGTACTAAACGTGCACTCCAAAAATTATGAAAATTTTATCAAACATAGCCTTATACTTTAGCTTTCATACAAAATTGGTTTCACCCAATTTGGAATTCTGTAGAGAGAGTTATGCTCTCTACAGCACAGGCTGTTAGGGTGTCTGCGAGCAAAAACAGAGTGAACTTGCAGATAATTCTGGTATTGAACCAGCAATCCAAAAATTATGAAAATATTATCCAATATAACCCTATGAGTTAGCTTTCATAAAAAATTAGTTTCACTCAATTCGGAATTCCTTAGAGAGAGTTATGCTCTCTACAACACAGGCTGCTAGGGTGTCTGCTGGCAGAAACATAATGAACTTGCAAATGATTCTGGTATTGAACCAGCAATCGAAAAATTATGAAAATATTACCCAACATGGCTCTATGAGTTAGCTTTCATACAAAATTGGTTTCCTTCAATTTGGAATTTTGTAGAGAGATTTATGCTCTCTACAACACAGACTGTTAGGGTATCTGCGGGCAAAACAGAACATAACCCAATTCTCCCCAGAACCTCAATTTCGCTCAAAATCAATTTTGCTCACCACATGTTAACACTCAACACAGTCTCTCAGTTCTGAATTTTCAAAGAAGTTGGGGGTTCCTTCATGTTAAACTCAACCTCTGTTATTCTACAATTATACAAGGTAAATTCAAACCCTTACCTTCTATGACACCGGTACAAAGCCTCCTTGACCCTTTTCTTCTTGAAGATCAAATTCTAGGTTTTCTCCACCTTTTCTCCTCTCCTTCACCTTTCACGTGTTCCTCTGTTTTGCTGCTTCTCTAATCCTAATTTTCTGATTTCTCTCTTTTTAATTCTCTCATAACCCTTAAATAATCTTACAATGGGCCCCACTCCCAACTACTCACTTAAAACCTAAAACCCTTATTTATCTATATCACATAATTATTTAATAAAATAACTTAATGACCTTATCATCTAATTAAATCACATAATCACATAATCATCAAATTAAATCACATAAATTATCAAATTACCATATAACATAATAATTAAAATAAAATAATAAATAACCTAATAACGAAAAGTGGGGTGTTACAAATCAGAGAAGACATAACAGAAGGAGGATGTCGGCAATGAGAGTAAAAACTGGTCACGTGATCTTTAATAAAATGGAGGGTGGGGATTGAGACTAAGACTTTAAACTTAGTCCTGGAGTAAATGGATCCCTCCTCATTATTCATTCATACCTTATTTTCTCTATCATGTAATAGCCTCTATGAATGCTTCTGCCTCGTCGTGTGGGACCAAATGTGCAATTAAGCCTTATTACATTTATCCTTCATGACGAGGCAGAAACATTCATAGAGGCTAGCTCTGAGCGGAGGTATTTTCCATATATAAGACTAAAACTTGAGATCTTGCTTGAGAAAATCAAGCATGTAACACTTGAACCAACCGCTAGTTAGGTTAAATTTGATTATTTAGCAAAAATAATAACTGACTCACAAGACATAAATAGTACAGGTTTTCCAAATATGTATCTTTGGCTTGAAGTTGAAGGAATGTAAGTTGGCACCCAACTTTGAATACAAGATTATAAGTGGCTTTTGACAAAAGCGATGGTTTTACATTGTCCATTGAAAAACAACATAGAACATCACCATAATCCATCATCAAGCAGGGTGTTAATTGTGCATGCACTATTTCTGATTCACTGCTAAAGCTTGAACTCCAAAGTCCAAATACATCCAAATCCAAAATTTCTATAACAGTTTCTCATAAAGCTCATGGGAGTCTCTTTACTGCTTTTAGAAGTCAAGAGAAAACCAGTGGTTGAGATGGATAGAATAGAATAGAAGGAACATTGAAGTGAAAGCAAAACAAACCTCTCTCCCTGAAATAAACACCATAAAGCAGCTGAATAAGTTTTGTGGAAACATATGTGCCTAGTTTGCAGGAACAGAGACAAAATGCAGAAAATGAAGAACCTTGGGAGTGTTGGAAGCAGTGGGAGGCTATCAACAGAAGAGCATGAGGATGAGGAGGTTTCGAAATTGGCCATTTCCTCATTCCAAGCCAAGGAAGAAGAGATTGAGAGGAAAAAGATGGAGGTGAAAGAGAGAGTTGAGCTTCAACTTGGACGTGCTGAAGAAGAGACAAGGCGTTTGTCACATATTTGGGAAGTAAGTTCTATGACAAGGAGAGTCACTATTTTCTGTTACTCGTAGAATTCATGTTAAAACTAACTCTACCTCAAAAATAAGCTCATGTGTGAGGTTTGCTCTATCATTTATAAAGACTAATTTAGACATATCTCTAGTTAATATGAGATCTTAACACACGCTCCTCACGTATAGGATTGGACATGTGAAGCGTGAAGTTTACATGACTAACATGTGTGAGTGACCCTTTTATGGGTGGCTCAATAAACGAATTTAATAGGCTCGACTACCATCTTAGAATTTGGGTTAGACTTAACTCTATCTAAAACACTAGCTAAGAGGTGATGATTATTCTACCATTCATATGACTATTTTTGTCATATATCTATATCTCTAGTAAATGTGAGAGCTTAACGGTTGCAAAGGAGGACTAAAATCCGGTATGAGGAGGACAGTATGATAAATTGAAGGCTAAGTGATCTCAGGGATATTCAACCCTGAGATCAAACAACCCCAAAATATGCCTGGTTTCTTTGAGCGAAAGCTCTTGGGCATGATGACCATTTTATTAGACCTTAGTATTGCTTCTTATTGCCATGATGAAGTTGTTCACAATATATATAATATTAAACCATTCATATGCTTTTTCTAACAGCTCAACTTTTGGGATAGTTCATGATAAAGTTAAGTTCTAACATCAGCTATGCTAACCATTCTTTATGTTGTATTATTATCTACTAGGAGCTTGAAGTAATGGAAGATCCTTTGAGGAAGGAAGTTGCAATGGTACGCAAGAAGATTGACTTGGCTATCAAAGATTTAAAGCCACTAGGGCAGAACTACCAGAAAAAGGTACACAATAATACTTGTTTCTAATAAAGGGTAGGCAAAGACTTACTACATGCCTTCTCAATAATGTCCTACTTCAACTGTTCTGAGAAAAATTTAATGATGAAGATGAACCTTCAACTAACTAAGGGTAGACAAAAGTGTAAGAAATGGATAGGCTTTGCCTACTAACATTTGGAACTACTTTGTTAATATAGGACAAAACAAGAGCAAAAACTAACCCTTGAAATTGACTGATAGGAGAAAGAGTATAAAGAAGCATTGGAAGCTTTCAATGAAAAGAACAAAGAGAAGGCTCATCTGGTAGCCTCATTAATTGAGGTATAGTACTTAACAGTTAATACTTCCATGTTCTTCCAATATTATTGTTTTAAACTGTCTTGGTAACAAATCAATGCATCTCATCTGGTAGCTGCTGACTGAGAGTGAAAGACTGAGGATGAAGAAACTGGGGGACCTATGCAACACTGTAGAGTCTCTGTCACTGAAACAATAATCTCAGTGGGTGTGGTGTGTTTACTAGCTTGGTTTATTCAATTTTCAGTGGTTTGCATTTAAATGTACCTACATTTTCATTATTCAAAATGGATTGTTGATGGACCTACAAACAAAAAGGAAAAATAAACAAAATTTTCACATTTCATTAATTGAAAAATAAAAGAAGGAGAAGCTACAAGCAGCCAGACATTGCTAGTGTCTTATCTAAATTTTCCATCAAAACTTGAAATCATCAAGTTATTCCCATAGTTGGTTTGGTTATAATAACAATGCTACTATACCTCCCAAGTCTATTTTTCCTAGGTTTGCCTTAAACGATTCCATCTTCAAAATTCATAGCCAACGAACGGGTGGTTTGGTTCACGTGCTACATGTCTAATTCCTGTTAAATAAGGTCTCCGGTTCAAGTTTTGTGAATAACAAAAAGCTCTCACCGGGAGAGCTAGTTTCACCATGATATCAACATGATCCTCTTGTAGAGGATACTTGTAATGCATAAGAAAAACCCTAGCTACGTTATTGTGGACTGCAAATAAAATTTTGGTTTTAAATATCAAAAAATAATTATTAATGAGATAAAGCGCGGGTATTGATAGAACAAATGGAATTTTGTATAAGCATAGCACCAGTGCAAATAGACGTTAACATTCACTTTGAGACAAAAAGTGAACGGATTTCTCTCGATAGATTGAGAAAAAAGCGAAACATATGATTGACCACATTCGTTAATGTTCAATGTTCCAAAAAAAAGAAGGAACGGGAATAAGAAAGGTTACAACATTTCAGGATATTTAACACTAAATCATGAATACTTATGTGGAACCATGTTAATATGTTATGCATTTCATAGAAATTAAAATACGTCCATCATGGAATTCTTTGGTTTCTTGTCTATAGAGGAAAAAAAACCTTTTTATCAAACAAAAGTTCATAGAGGTAGCTGTTTGTACTCTGCCAAAAGTTTCGGAACATCATCCATGCGCAACTGCAATAAGATTAATGGGAGACGATGAGAAAATGAAAAAGATATTATAATTGTAAGGGAATACTAACTGTCTTTCACATATCTCACTAGAAAACTACTGCATCTACATACAACTAAGTGCGTTTAAAGTTTTAACAGTAATAAGCTAGCATGAAAATAGTAATCAATTACAGACTTAACCAAAGTGTCTTCGAGAATGTATTTGAAGAATGCAAATAATGTGCCATCGGTTTCAATTTTCACTAAGAACAATAGCCATATAGATATAATTACAATTTTTTTGTCGGCACTCTGTATTAGTGAGGAAATATGATGCAATTAATTCTTCTTATTTTAAAATGGAAAAAAATATCTATGTCTGAAGAAAACAAAAGTATACCTGAGAAACACTTTTGACATGGTAAAATTGATGCATCACATGTTCACCAAATCCAGGTTGCTGGTCAGAGGCACTTCTTTCTCTAATATAGTTAGATGGGAAAAGAAGAAAAGCAACATAAGCCAAACTATTCTTATGTCAAGTTCGAAAAGCAAAAGAAATATTCACTAACTGAAAATTTTATAAAGCTTCTTCTCCTGTCTAGTAAGCTTTCTTTTGCATAAAAAATTCCTAGTTTTTAACTTCTTTCAATTCCTTCCTATTAATAAAAAGTCATCTCTTTCTGCTAAGATCTCCAAATTCCACAAACATAAATGCAAAACTTCAATATGACAATATGAGGATATCAAGTGTAGCAATTATGAAACAAACTTTACAAGCCTTGGCAACATTATAGGGAAAAACAGTAAAGAAAGAAATGGATAAAAATGTAGTTCTTACATATGGTGCCGGTGAATTAGACGTTGGTAATCCCGAAGCAAAGGTCCAAGCTCTTTGAGTTTAACCATATTAGATTCAGTCTTCTTCCAGTGTTCACGAAGTCCTTCAATTGCCTTCTTATTGGGAAATGATAAACTATTTCAATTAAAACAACTTCTATGATACAGACATATAGAAAAGTTTCACAAGTATAGTAATGTTTTAATTTACCAGGGAATTTGCTGAAACTTCGTCACCTGCCAATCTCGATGCTAATTCAAGAAGCTCTTTATCGTCCAACTCATTCACAATTGGAAGCCTGGAATTGGATGGTGAAACTGATATTTGCAATCTTCTTTGCAATTCTGAGAAATGAAATTTCTCTGTTTGGTTATCCTGATGAAGGTGTCAGCAGTAAATTAATCGAAGATATAAAGATGAATCTATTAAAGGACAATATGGCATATGATGTGCTCAAATTTTTCTTAAAATACACAAATGAAATCAAGGACTGTCAAAATGATGCGTCTAAGACTCTAAGTATAACGTGGGCTAAGCATCAAAGAACAGTTTTAAAATTTTCTTCCTTGTTCTATATT
Organism: Lotus japonicus; assembly: GCF_012489685.1. NCBI lineage: Eukaryota > Viridiplantae > Streptophyta > Magnoliopsida > Fabales > Fabaceae > Lotus > Lotus japonicus. Next base: position 55,448,123 of record NC_080042.1, read on the forward strand.
AAATCTAAGTGTTAAAACTTAAGACAAGAAAGAGATGGGTGCTGTCAAAACAAGTTTAATTAATACCTTCATTTGAGGTTGAAAATCATCATTAAGTGATGTAGCATCCTTAATTTCAAGAATATTTCTTGGTGGAGATGCAGTTAACCTATTTGCAATTGGGTCCTCTGCAAAACAAGCAAAGGAAATGAGAGGACTATAGGATGTCTTTTTGAGCCTCTGACTGTTAAGTTCTTTTAACACTTCCCATATAAGTTTGAAAGGTATTTAGTTATTTAGTGCTTATTGATAATATTCCCCATTGCAAAACAATATTTATTGAAAAGATTTGGAATTGAACATTTAAATTAAAGCACAAGACAAATTGGAAAGTTCCCAGACTATAATATTCCCTCCAGTCAACCCAAAAACAATACTGGCAGAGAAGATATGGCGAAACAGACACACACACACACACACACACAGAGAGAGAGAGAGGAAGAAGAAGTCCTTGCCAAACAAAACAGTTAATTAGCCTCATTTGCACAGTTTATCAGTGAAAATAACTGGAGTGAAAAATGAGAATATACAAAATAAAAAAAATTGACAACACATTATCACAGAAGAACAATGAATACCTTGAGGGACTAACCACCATGAATCACCATAAGTTGATTTCCCATCAAAGCCACCAATTAGCAAATACCGTGAACCAATCATCGTCAGCGAGTGGTATGCTCGAGCAGGAGGAGGTTCATTCCCTATGGATAGCCGTTTCCACTGTGCTGAAACTATATGCAACAGAAGAACAAAAAGTTATCCCAACCCGTTAAAAGTAAAAATAAGAAAAAAAGATATCGTATAAAATTTAGGATGCAAAATTTACGAGATGAAAGCCAGATATTTGTTCTTTTGGACCAATTTTAATTTTAATGTTTGCCAAACAATCTTTAAAAATAGAATAACTAGATAAATAAATATATTAGAATTGGGGCTCAGCCTGACTCAACCTCAAAAACTAGCTTATGGGTTGGATTGCAATAGCCTTTATAGGAGAGTTATTTTGGCTATATCTCTAGTCAATATTGGACCTTAACACACTCTTCACGCCTAGGATGGGATATCTGGAGTGTGAAGTTTGTAAAACTGACGAATGCAATAAAGGCGAGCGACTAAGGGCCCTCGATGAAGGCAGAAATGTTAGAGGGCAGCTAAGGATCCGCAATGAAAGTGTGAAATATCGGGTCCGATATCATATCTAAGATAGGCTCTAAAACTATCTTAGATTTGAGCTCCGACTTATTCGACCCCAAAAGCTAGCTTGTAAAGTGGGGAATGCCAGAGCCTTTATAAGGGGCTATTTTGGCCATGCCTCTAGTCCATGTGAGATTTTAACAATGAAAAATGAAGCCCTCCTTGGGTACCTCTACTACAGAATAACACCAAAGAGAACAAGGATCCTGAAACCAAAATCTTTGAACTTCCAGTTTTAGGAAGAAGAAAACAGCAAAAAAACTGCCTTTATGCAACTAACGTGCATTATCAATTTTCTTTTCTCAAAACATTAGCAGAGCCGCAATCTATGTCATGTGTGCAAGAAATGTATGTGCTATGATGCCAGAGGACAGAAGTCATTAACAAGTCAACTCTAAAGGGAATAGATAAACATAGCACTATAATTATACTGGTTCTTAACAATTGTGATGAATACACTCACCATCATTCCAGATAGGTAGAGTGAAAGTTCTTACCTCTGTCCAATATAATGCAATCATTATAATAGATATCATAACGACTCAACCATCCACCTGTCCCATGCCCTCCAAACATCAACAACTGCAAAATCCCATCCAATAGAAATAAAAGAAAAAATAAATGACAACATTTCAGTTAAAGTAATAAATTTGTACAACCAAATAGCAGGATTAACAATTTTTTAAGACCCTGAGGTTTTTGATAGCCTAAGATCCATGCCCCCCTTTTGTGGGATTAGTATTAGTTTTTTGGTTGCACCAGTAACAAATCCTAAACCAACCTCACAAGTCACAACTGATCAAATGACCGTTCTTAATCTCAACCCACACATAGTTTGTCCAAATACCAACACATGCTTAACATGCACAGAATAGAAAATCTTTTAAATACCCAACCTATCTTAAAAAAAGAATAATGACATAGCACATTTCAATGTAAATCATTATATGAAAACAAAAGGCTAAAAGCAATCTACAAAGTAACAAAGCTAGAAAGAGAAGTAAGGATTGTGAAAATGTGATTACATAGGGTCCTGCAGATGTAACTGTATGGCCACAGCGGGGGGAAGGAGCTTGACCTGGAAGCTTTAATTGAGTCCACCCAGGTGCTTCATTCTCTTCCCTCCACAACAAAATACAAACTATAAGTAAATAAGCCAATTGAATAAGAAGCCACCATTTTTTTGAGCTTAGATTAAAAAGTCGTATTAAAGAGGAGAGAACGAAAATACAACTGAGCTAATCCTATGATTTAAAGCAAAGGAACACGACACGACAATTAATACTTGCAGCCTGCAACTAAATAAACAGCAGTGTACATGATAGACCTATAAAGATGGCAAACAATACACACCTTCTTCAATAAGGCCCTTCAATGCCCATAAATCGCCCATAATTGGTCCACCTCCTCCTGTTAAGTCAGGGTATAGCACTGATTTCAGCTGATAACTTCTAATGAGATTGACACTGCAGCAATTAATATATATACTCCCTCCATTATCTCATAAAAGTTACTTATTTACATGTAAGTCAGAGAAATCAAAGCAATGTGATTATTTGGGCCGGGGGACTATTCCAGAGCAGGACACAATCAATTGTTATCAAAACCTCAGAGAGACTATCTCAAACAAAAAATGTTGATTCAGAACTTGAGTTTTGCATAACACACATGTTGGGGGAAAGAGGACTAAACCTTAAAATGAGCTAGGAAGTTTCAAATAGTTTTTTAAATGTCAGCAGTGAGGAGTGGAGTATCTTTGAAGTTTGAATATAGAAAAAATTTTAACACTTGCAAATTGAATTTATAAATTTCATCACGGAAAATTCATACCTAAAATATAACTTCCTAACCATCAAGCAAATCTGAAATTTCATCAATCTTGTACCTAAAGTTAAAGCAAAGGAGAAGTGCCAAATCTTGCTCTTAAAAAGTGTAACTATAGTTCTGGAAGTGATGGAATGCACATGAACATGATTGCCAAAAATCAATTATTATTTGAGAAATTAAGACATGCTCCTTTAACATGAACATTCAGAACATATAAATAGAAACAAAAAATGAGGAACAAAACAAAGAAATGATTACATTACAAAATAAAATATTCTCAACAAATGATGAAATTGCCAAGAAACAGTTGAGTGTATTTTGTTTATTTGGACAAAAGGACTAATACAAATTCATTAAAGAAAATCAACATCCAAGCAGATCAATTCTTAAATGAGGAGAACTATGGTGCTTCACCTCTTCCACCATATACAAGCAACCGTTTTTCAACCATTGTGGCAGTATGCCCACATCTAGGCTGTGGCAATGTTCCTGAGACTGAAAGCTCCATCCACTCGAGGGATACTATGGGAGTAAGAAGATGATGTTACAACTTGTTTCAAAGGAATAAAAGGAAATCACATATTCGGAGATAAAATTTAGTCCCAGAAGAAAATACTTGTGTCCATGACATAAACATCAGATAACCACTTTTTTCCATCCCATCCACCAAACCTGCATCATAAAAAACCCACCTTATAACATATTATAATTTGATCCTAATACAGCCAATTAGGATAAAAAGTCAAATGAAACGCTATAAGTCTCACATAACAATTTTCCGGTTTCCAATTGCTGAAGCTGCAGCAAAATCCCTTGGTGAAGGCAAGTCACCAAAGCTGGTCAATTCAGACCATTGCCATATATCTTGAACACCATCATTTGTTCGAAATGCCAACATGCCAACAAAGCATTAGTCCCGTAACATACATGTCAAAGTCTCACAACATCAAAGTCTTCACAGAACATGAACTCAACAAATATTAATACGAAATGCCATACCAGTATCCAAAACCCAAAAGTCCCCCAACCTGTAAAATTCAGCCATCATGATGAGAAGCAAATAAACAAACATTTTACACGTCTAGCGAGAGCACGAAAGGTGATAACCATTAATCTTAATTCTTAACCATATAATCAATCATACATGGATTATCAAGTTGAGATTATTTGACTTAAATCTAATCTTGACACATGTGATTGTATAAGTTCAATTACACAATATTCATCATAGAAACCCATTACAAGAGAAACAAAAACACCAATATGCAGAAAAATGAAGTGATGCAATCACCTTTGGCTCCCATAACGGCCACCAAAAATGAACATGTGACAATCAATGGCAACAGCAACATGGAATGCCCGTGGGGTGGGACCCACATGGCCATCTGAACCACCACTTCCTGTGCACTCTGGCTGAAACCATAGCTTGGCCTCTGAAACAAAAACAGGTGATGAAAATGAATCAAATGCTTGCCCACCAAAAAAAATCAAATTTTGAGAAGAGGGGTGTGACTGTTACCAATATCATAGACAACGATGTCGCTGAGAAACTTCTTATCGACAAGGCCACCAAACACGACAACCTTGGATTTGCCGATGTTAACAGCGGAATGACCACTCCGAGGTTGGGGAAGAGTTCCGGCGAAATCAGAAGATGTTGCTCTAACCCAGTAATGCATTCTTCAATTCAACCAGATTTCTGATTCACAGCTTCAACTCAAAATCAATTATCAATGGGAATTGATTTTTTGATTTCACACATGTTAACTACCAAGTGACAATATGAACTGTAAAAGGATTTTAAAAGGTTGTTACTAAGTTAATTTTCGTTTAATCTCTGATAAAAAACTATCACTAGCTAAATTATATCTCAATTGGTGGTCACAAAAACACAAAATCTACATATCTAGGTGGATGAACCATGATCATATGTCATCCTAATCATCATAAATTTTTTCCAAAAACACAACTTTCATTCATCAAAATAATAGTAGAAGGATCTTAATCTTATCATATCCTATTGTAACTTTAGATATTATTAGCTTAATTCACTTTATTTCTTTCTACTTGTCTGGGGTTGAAGTATCATTTATACTTCTCTTCAATACATATAACTCATTGCTTATATAAAAAAAAAGTATGAGATCAACTCTCTCATATGAGTAAAACAAGTCAAACCGTACCCATAGGATCCACCCTACAAGTTAATGTAGTTTTTGAAGTGTAACCTAAAAAAAATATGTGAGGGTTAATGTTGAAAACACATTTAAACAATTAAGAAAATGATAATCACCAACAAGTTCTAGCCAAGTTCGTAGATTATTGGACTCCTTAAGCATTTAGCTGATGGTTTGATCATTGAATGATATTCATACGAAGAAGTATTTATTAGGAGATGCTTGCCATTAAATGTGATCGAGCTCGTTAGGATTAATCTCAGAATGATGTGATCTTTTGGTAATATATAAAAAAAAGTTTCATGGGTAACTAGGGGAAATTTAATTAAGTGAATGTTTTTAAATTGTTTTTTTTTAAAACTTAGATTTATGCCTACCAATCATTTTTTTTAGTATTTTTTTAGTTTAACTACACATATTCTTTATTGAGACAATCATATTCAACCTCATAAAAACTAAAAATACCCGAAGAGTGTGTCTAGTGAAAATTAAAAAGAATAAGTTTAACCACTACTTAACCACTCTTAATCAATCAATATTTAACTTAATATGAAAGTAATTTACATGTTTCTTAGCATGGAAATTGATGGATTTCTAACTTCTATCATGGATTATAAGTTCATCATAATCGACCAATAATATTATTTATAATTATTCAAGTGAAAAAGAAACAGCATAATTTCTAGTCTATTTGTCTTGAACAGTGATAAATTAGACTAGGAATGGAGATGTTCGTGTAAAGGAAAATGACAAAAATAATTGACAAAATGTGCATTGGATTAAAAGTAGACAAAAAGATAACTTTGGAAAAGGGAGCTGCACCGCACAGTACTTCAGGTTCAAACATAATAACAGAAGCTTCTGGTCTTACTTTACTATCATCTTCTCTGTCACACAGAAAAATGGAAACAACTGCAACCATAATTCTAATCTTGCTGATACTTGTTCTGATATTGGCATGGAGGGTGCTGAACTGGGTATGGTTGAGGCCAAAGAAACTAGAGAGGCTGCTAAGAGAACAAGGCCTTAAAGGGAATCCATACAAGCTTTATGTTGGGGACTTAAATGAGATTCTCAAAATGAGAAAGGAAGCTAAATCCAAACCCATGAGTCTCTCAGATGATATAGTTCCCCGTGTGTTTTCCTATTTCCAAAACAGTGTCAACAAATATGGTATGTTCATGTTTCATTATGTTATTGTGTGATTCATGCTATTTGCACTTTTTATACACTTCTTTTTTATGAGTCTAAAAACTATTGGATTTGTACTCAAAGAATCCTATGGTTTGCAATTCATGTGAAATGTCAAATTGTGGATACCCAAAGTTGCCTATTCTCTTCAATTTCTAATGTTATTACTTTTTTAATCTTTATTTTAAGGCTTATAAAGTTGCTGATTGTATGCAGGAAAGAATTCTTTCATCTGGTTTGGGCCAATACCAAGGGTGACCCTCACAGATCCTGAGCATATCAAAGATGTACTTAACAAGATCAATGATTTCCCGAAACCTAATACAAATCCGCTTGTCAAGTTACTAGCTACTGGTCTTGCTAACCATGAAGGAGAAAAGTGGAGCAAGCACAGAAGGATAATCAACCCTGCATTCAATTTAGAAAAATTGAAGGTTGGTTACCAGTTACCGGATGTAGTGAAGACATGCCACAAAATTTATGATTTGAGCAACATGATCTTGAGTTTTAATGTTTATGTGCTTAGTTTGACATGGGGAATTTTAACTCCTTGTTATTTTTTAAAACCACAGATCATGCTACCAATATTCTTCAAAAGTTGCGATGATCTAGTTAGCAAATGGGAAGGAATGTTGTCTTCTGATGGATCGTGCGAAATGGATGTGTGGCCTTTCCTTCAGAATTTGGCTAGTGACGTTATATCTCGATCAGCATTTGGGAGTAGTTATGAAGAAGGAAAAAGAATATTTCAACTTCTACAAGAGCAGGGTGAACTCGTAATGAAAGTTTTTCTGAATGTTTGCATCCCTGCATGGAGGTATGACTAATGAGTGTATGTGACCTGCTTGATGATGAAAGCAAGACCAACCTTATTAAATGAGTTTTATTTAACTTCAGTTGCTTAGAAAATAATGCTTAGTTAGTTAAGAACCAGAGAAATGTGTTTCATAGAACAACCACTTACCATACATTTTGATGATAATATGTCGTATCTCTCTTCTCTCCATTGTAACTCAAATGGGAAAAAAAACCCATTCAGATAAAACTATTATCAAAAGGAACATGTAGCACTAAGAACTTGTGTTACACTCAATGCCCCTTAGTTTACCAATTACTGTGATAAGAATAGGTTATCTAACAGCAACTAGCAATAGCAAAATTGTAAGAGCTGTTGGAAAACCAATCTTTGTTTACTGTTGACATAACAACCACTAGAAGGCTAGTTGACATATAAAGGAAACCTTCCCTTTGTTAAAACATAATCTAAATTGCATCCATGCGTCTAGGAACAAGTGTCTATATTTCAATCAAACAAGTTAGAAATATAAGATAAATAGCTTAAGTTTTGTGATAGTTTGTTCATCATACTCTTCATTTCATCATAATTATGGGACTGGTTGTGGTTTTTTTTAAGGTTTCTACCTACTACTACCAATAGGAGGATGGAGGAAATTCACAGAGACATAAAAGCTTCACTTAAGGATATAATTAACAAGAGAGAAAGAGCACTAAAGGCAGGTGAAGCCACAAACAATGACTTGTTAGACATTCTTCTGGAGTCAAATCACAAGGAAATTCAAGAACACGAAAAAAATAAGAATGTGGGAATGAATCTTGAAGATGTAATTGAGGAGTGCAAGCTATTCTACTTTGCAGGACAAGAAATAACTTCAGTTTTGCTTGTTTGGACAATGGTGTTGTTGAGTAGGTACCCTGATTGGCAAGAGCGTGCAAGGGAGGAAGTGTTTCAAGTCTTTGGCAACCAAAAACCAGATTTTGATGGACTAAGTCACCTTAAGATTGTAAGTGTTGTATTATCTATTCTCTTGATGCTGAAAAATATAACATGCCCTTGATACTAATTGTTATTGTAAATTGTCATCAACCAAGTACCTCAAAAGGTGAAGGCATTAAGTAGATAGATCACATTTGAATTTATATTACGTTTCTACCAAGACTCCTCGCGCTAAAGCTCATTGGACTTGAAGCGTGGATATTCACAAGCCCTTCAATTCTATTTTGTTATGAAACTCAACTTTTTATTAGAACAACAGGGTTGAGAAGTATCAAACTCTAGACCACTTGTTCTTTGACTCTGATACCATGTCATGAACTAACTATGAGTTTTTTTTATAGGCAAATGTTAGTTGTTAATAATGTTAGTAAATTAGTCATCGATTTTATGAGTGAAGCTTCACACATGACTGATTTTATATTAGAATTTCTAACATGAATCTTTTCTTTTTGTCACAGGTGACCATGATTTTGTATGAGGTTCTTAGGTTATACCCACCAGTAATTGCACTGACTCGAACTGTTCGCAAAGATGTGAAACTTGGAAACATTACATTACCTGCTGGGGTTCAGGTTTCATTACCAACAGTTTTGGTTCACCATGACTGTGAACTATGGGGTGATGATGCTAAGGAGTTCAATCCTGAGAGATTTTCTGAAGGACTATTGAAAGCAACAAATGGGAAAGTTTCATTTTTTCCTTTTGGATGGGGTCCTAGAATATGCATTGGACAAAACTTTTCTCTATTGGAGGCAAAAATGGCTTTGTCAGTAATTTTACAACATTTCTCATTTGAACTCTCTCCAGCCTATACTCATTCTCCAACTACAGTTGTTACTCTTAAGCCAGAACATGGTGCTCATTTAATTCTACATAAAGTGAACACATAAAAATTATATTATTGTACTGTTTTTTTTATTGCACTGCTGCTGGAAAGCTTATAATGTAACATAACATGAGTTTCGTTTTGATACTATCTCTCATATGTTTGTTTTAACTTTTAATTTACTCAGCTAAATTAAATCCCTTTGTTGCATTAGATTTATAAATTTAATTTTAGTTTATTTGTTTGATTTGTGTTTGTTACCCTAAAATCACATTGAAGAGCAAATATAGGAAAGAATTTAAATAATCAAACTCAAGGGACTTGATGACAAGTGTTAATTTCCAGAGATTTTTGTTTGTTCAGGCAAATAAGAATGGTTGTGATAAAATAAATTTCAAGAAAAAGAAGACTACCAAAAGGTGAGATTCTTGGATTTGGATCCTCTCTTATGTGTATCCCACATGAACATGTCATGTGAGAGGATCATAACCCTTCATTTATTTTAGTAAAATCTGATGATTATATTATTTGCCACGTAATTATCTTCTTCTTGTTAGGTTATTTTTAATAATCTAACGTGTGAGTTTACAAATTAAGACAATTACACTGCTAGACTGGTAGTTAACATGTCATCCTTATCATCATGCATATAAGTATGGTTAATTGTTACATTTACAGAGAAGAAAGGATAAATGTTAACTGCAAGAATGGTAGTTAATGTATTTTTGAAGTGTAACCCAAAAAATATGTGAGGGTTAATGTTAAAATCACATTTAAACAATTAGGAAAATGATATTCACCAATAAGTTCTAGCCAACTTCGTAGGTTGTTTGACTCTTTAAGTATTTAACCGATGGTTTGATCATTGGACGATGTCTATATGAAGAAGAATTTATTGGGAGATGTCTAAATTCTTCGTAGACAATTACATGTTTCTTAGCATGGAAATTGAGGGATTTCTAAATTCTATCATGGATTATAACTTCATCATAATCGACCAATATATAATTATTCAAGTGAAAAAAAACATCATAATTTCTAGTCTATTTGTCTTGAACAGTGTACTGAAAAGTTAGATGAGTACTAGAGATGTTAGTGTAAAAGGAAAATGTTCTTAGGAAACGTATCAAAACTGTCAAATCATACAATTATGTGAGAGTTGTGATTGGTTACGTTTAGTCTGGTTGTTTTCTTGCATATATTGATCCTTTCACACTATTTAGCACTACTAGCCTATGGTTAGATTATCTTTAAGAAGACAAAAAATTTGAGAAAGATGTGAATTAGATTAAACGTAGATTAAAGGATAGCTTTGCAAAAAGGTGCTGCACCCACCGCATATATAGTACTTCAAGTTCAAACATAATCACATAAGCTTCTGGTTTTACTTTATTTTCATCTTCTCCGTCACACAGAGAAAAATGGAAACAACATGGTCCACAAGTGCAGCCATAATTCTTATCTTGCTGATACTTGTTCTGATATGGGCATGGAGGATGCTGAACTGGCTATGGCTGAGTCCAAAGAAGCTAGAGAGACTGCTAAGAGAACAAGGCCTTAAAGGGAATCCATACAAGCTTTATGTTGGGGACTTAAATGAGGTTCTCAAGATGAGAAAGGAAGCTACATCCAAACCCATGAGTCTCTCAGATGATATAGTTCCCCGTGTGTTTTCCTATGTCCAACACAGTGTCAACAAATATGGTATGTCTATGTTTCAAATTTTGTAGTTGTGTGATTCATTTATTTAACCCTTTTTATTTTTCTCAGAATCAATTCTGAAAAGCAGAACTTTCTCACAGAAGCTTCTCTTCAGAGGAATTTCTTACTTAGAAATATGTGACTTTCCATTGGATGTTAATTTTGTAGCATGATGGCTGTAGTGGGAATATGTATTGTTGTAGTCACACTTGTTTTCTCTGATTATCTCATCTCCACTGCTGTTATGTAATGAGAAGTGCACATACTGACACAGTCCACTAATTCCAGAGTTTTCTGTGGGAATTCCTAATTATTAGAGTCCATCATATATTAAAGATTGAGGCACCCCAAAACCATATCATTGTCCATTCATTCCGAGACGGGTTTTTGTAGTTGTGTCATGTTGCACTCAACTGATATCTAAACACACGCATAATCATTAATTTCTCCGGTCTTTGCGATGGGATTCATCACCAACTCACCATGTTTTCTAGTTGATTCTCAATATTGAGTGGGGAAATGTTGCACCTATTGTCCTATTCTCACCCTTTTCTTTACCTGTAAGTTTTGCTAATACTTCCAATATGCCACTGACAGTGCTTCTTAGTGAAATTATTTATGAACAACACTAATCAGCACCATGAGTGACTTTTTTAAATTGTCAACAACTCTTGGAAAAGGTAAAAACTTTGGGATTATTACCCAAAGGTTCCTATGCTTTGCAATTCATGTGAAAAGTCAAATTTGTGAACACCCAAAGTTGCATATTCTCTTCAATTTCTAATGTTATTACTTTTTTAATCCTTATTTTAAGGCATATAAAGTTGCTAATTGTATGCAGGAAAGAATTCTTTCATCTGGTTTGGGCCAATACCAAGGGTGACCCTCACAGATCCTGAGCATATCAAAGATGTACTTAACAAGATCAATGATTTCCCGAAACCTAATATGAATCCTCTTGTCAAGTTACTATCTACTGGTCTTGTTAACCATGAGGGAGAAAAGTGGAGCAAGCACAGAAGGATAATCAACCCTGCATTCAATTTAGAAAAATTGAAGGTTAGTTGCCATTTACTGGATGAAGATCTTATATAATCATCTTGTGTGCTTTCAAAAAACATGTCAAAAAATTGAAGGTTTGAGCAACATGATCTTGAGTTTGAATGTTTATGTGCTAAGTTTGACATGTGGAAATTTTAACTCCTTGTTATTATTTTGACACCACAGACCATGCTACCAATATTCTTCAAAAGTTGCAATGATCTAGTTAGCAAATGGGAAGGAATGTTGTCTGCGGATGGATCGTGCGAAATGGATGTGTGGCCATTCCTTCAAAATTTGGCTAGTGACGTTATATCTCGATCTGCATTTGGAAGTAGTTATGAAGAAGGAAGAAGAATATTTCAACTTCTAAAAGAGCAAGCTGAACATGTAATGAAAGCTTTTCTGAATGTTTACATCCCTGGATGGAGGTATGACTAATGAGTGCATGTGACCTGCTTGATGATGAAAGCAAGACCAACCTGATTAATTGAGTTTTATTTAACTGCACTTCTTAGAAAATAATGCTTAATTAGTTAAGAACCAAAGAAATGTGTTTCACAGAAAAACCACTTTCCATATATTTTGATGATAATATGTGGTATCTCTAATCTCTCCATTGTAACTTGAATGGGGGAAAAATTCATTTAGATAAAACTATTGTCAAAAGCAACATCTATCATTAAGAATTTGTGTTACACTCAATGCCCCTTAGTTTACCAATTACTGTGATAAGAAGATGATAGGTTATCTAACTGCAACTAGCAATGGCAAAATTTTAAGAGCTAGTGGATATATAAAGAAAACCTTCCCTTTGTTAAAACGTAATCTAAATAGCGTCCATGCATCTTCACTTAGTAGTTTAAGCTTTTTGGGTAATTGATTCATAATCTGATATTTGAGTCTCTATGAACAAATGATCTATAGTTCACGTGTTAGAAATATAATATAAGCTTATGTTTTGTGATAGTTTGTTCATTATACTCTTCATTTCATCATAATTATGGGACTGATTGTGGTTTCCTTTTAGGTTTCTACCTACTACTATCAATAGGAGGATGAAGGAAATTGACAGAGACATAAAAACTTCACTTAAGGATATAATTAACAAGAGAGAAAGAGCACTAAAGGCAGGTGAAGCCACAAACAATGACTTATTAGACATTCTTCTGGAGTCAAATCACACGGAAATTCAAGAACACAAAAACAATAAGAATGTGGGAATGAATCTTGAAGATGTAATTGGAGAGTGCAAGCTCTTCTACTTTGCAGGACAAGAAACAACTTCAGTTTTGCTTGTTTGGACAATGGTGTTGTTGAGTAGGTACCCGGATTGGCAAGAACGTGCAAGGGACGAAGTGTTTCAAGTCTTTGGCAACCAAGAACCAGATTTTGATGGACTAAGTCACCTTAAGATTGTAAGTGTTGTATTATATATTCTCTTGATGCTGAATAATATAACATGCCCTTAATACTAATTTTTATTGTAAATTGTCATCAACCAACTACCTCAATAGGTTAAGTAAATAGATCACACTTGAATTTATATTACATTTCTAGCACGACTCCTCGCACTAAAGCTCATTAGACTTGAAGCGTGGATGTTCACAAGCCCTCCTATCTTGTTCTGGAACTCAACTTTGTATTAGAACAATATGGGCGAGAATTATCGAACTGTAGATCGTTTGTTCATAGACTCTGATACCATGTCATGAACTAACTATGAGTGAAGCTTCACACATGAATGGTTTTATATTAGAATTTTTAACAGGAATCTTTTCGTTTTTTAACAGGTGACCATGATTTTGTATGAAGTTCTTAGGTTATACCCACCGGCAGTTGAACTCATTCGAACTGTTCACAAAGATGTGAAACTTGGAAACATTACTTTACCTGCTGGGGTTCAGGTTTCATTACCAACAATTTTGGTTCACCATGACTGTGAACTATGGGGTGATGATGCTAATGAGTTCAATCCAGAGAGATTTTCTGAAGGACTTCTGAAAGCAACAAATGGGAAAGTTTCATTTTTCCCGTTTGGATGGGGTCCTAGAATATGCATTGGACAGAACTTTTCTCTACTAGAGGCAAAAATGGCTTTGTCAGTGATTTTACAACATTTCTCATTTGAACTCTCTCCAGCCTATACTCATTCTCCAACTACGGTTCTTACTCTTCAGCCAGAACATAGTGCTCATTTAATTCTACATAAAGTGAACACATAAAAATTGTACTTATTATACTGTTTTTATTACGCTGCTGCTGGAAAGCTGTAACATAACAGGAATTTCCTCTTGATAAAATCTCTCATATGTTTGTTTTAATTTACTCTGCCCACATGGCCATCGAGAGCTGGATTTGGCACCCCAACCCTTAGATTTCACACCTCCAATTTTCGGATTTTCGGGTTCCGAATTATTTCGGAATCTTATATTCCGAAATTAATTCATGATTTGTAGTGCAAAATACATGTAACATACCACTTTTGAGTGAAAAAATACTTTGGAAACCCTTATTTCCGAAATATTGCGGAAACTAAGTTTCCGAAAGTGAGGTGACATTTCTAATGAGTGAGGTGCCAAATCTAGCTCTCATGGCCATATGTGTAAAGATGGAGGAGAAAGGTATGATATTATTGTATTGTTGTACAACATATATAGAGTTACAATGCTAGGGTCAACTCCATAATTAAAGGAGGGATCCCATGATTAAATGAGGGAAATAGCATGATTACAGATATGCAGTGATATCATACTGATATAATGAAATATGAATATAATCCCTAAATTTATTGTTTCCTAATATAGACTGATATTGTCTATTCCTCCCCCTCAAGTTGGAGCATGTAGATCACAAATGCCCAACTTGCGTGTCAAGAACTTGAATTGGTCAGCACCGAGCGCCTTTGTAAAAATGTCTGCTGGCTGAGCATTGGTTGGAACATGATGAGTGCTGATTGTGTGTAGTAAAAGTTGGTCACGCACAAAATGACAATCAATTTCGATATGTTTGGTGCGTTCGTGGAAAACCGGATTAGAAGCAATATGCATAGCAGCTTGGTTGTCACAGTAAAGATGCATAGGTGCTGTTTGAGGAACAGTGAGATCGAAAAATAAATTTTTGAGCCATAATAACTCACTAGTGGTTGCTGCCATGGCCCTGTACTCAGCTTCTGCAGAGGAGCGAGACATAGTGGGTTGTTTCTTTGTTTTCCATGAGATTGGAGCATTTCCTAACTGTACAAAATATCCTGAAGTGGACCTCCGTGTTAACGGACAGCCAGCCCAATCTGAATCACAAAAGGCACGAAGTTGAAGATCATTGCAAGCTGGGAAAAATAGTCCTTGACCAGGTGCGGTTTTCAAGTAGCGTAAAACCCGCATTGCAGCATCAAGGTGAGCTTGTCTAGGATGGTGCATGCACTGACTAAGAGAGTGGACAGAATATGTGATGTCAGGCCTTGTAATGGTTAAATATATAAGTTTCCCAACAAGACGACGATATTGACTAGGATCATCAAGAAAGGGGCTGGAATCCAACAAAAGTTGTTGTTGCTGAAGCATGGGAAATGAAGATGGTTTGCAACCTGTCATACCAGATTCTTCCAAAATATCAACAATATACTTCCGCTGACACAAAGAAATTCCAGCAGGTGAACGAGCCACTTCCAAGCCAAGAAAATACTTCAACTTGCCAAGGTCTTTAATGCGAAAACATTTCTGCAGATATGTTTTGACACCAGCACATTGAGTGAGGTCATTTCCTGCAAGAATTAAATCATCAACATACACAAGCACAGCTGTAAAGGAATTTCCCGATTTCATGGTGAATAGGGAGTGATCTGCCTTGGACTGAACAAATCCATACTTGACAAGGGCAATGGATAACTTTGCAAACCATTGGCGAGATGCTTGTCTAAGTCCATACAGAGATTTGTTCAACTTGCAAACTCTGTTGTCACCTTTCTTGAGCATACCCGGAGGTGGGAGCATGTAAACTTCCTCGTGCAAATCACCATGCAAAAATGCATTTTTCACATCCAATTGAGACAAGTCCCAATGCTTTGCTGCCGCCACAGCTATGAGGCATCTAACAATTGTGAGCTTGGCAACGGGTGCAAAAGTCTCGGTGAAATCAACACCTTCAACTTGTGTGTAACCCTTGGCAACAAGGCGAGCTTTATAGCGTTCAATACTGCCATCTGCATGACGCTTAATTTTATACACCCATTTAGAACCAACAGGCTTCTTGCCGTCTGGTAGTTGCACCAAGGACCATGTATCATTATCTTGCAATGCAGCGAGCTCTGTGGCCATGGCTTCACGCCATTGTGGGTCTAATTTCGCCTGAGAAAAACTTTGAGGCTCATCCTGAGTGGAGATGGCCGAAAGAAAAACTTGGTGGGAATGGGAAAAACGTGAATAAGAAAGATGACAAGATAGAGAATATGGTGTACCTGAGGATGCTGAATTGGACACAGGTGTGATAGAGGATACTATTCCAGGAAGTTTGTACTCATAATCAGTGAGATGCCTTGGGATGTGTCTATCACGGCGTGGCCTAGTTACAATAGTAGGTGCTGGTGTTGGACTTGGAACACCTTGCTCAGCCTCAGATGTTGGAGAAAAAGCATTAGTTTCCAACGTTTGATTTCCAGTTGTAGGTGGCACATGGGCAAGGCTTTCATCTTGAATGGGTAAGGGAATGGCACTTGTTGAAGGTGATGAGCTTGCCACAGTGGATGTCACAAAAGGAAAACGTTCTTCATAGAAAATAACATCTCTTGAAGTGGATATCTGTTTTGTCTCGAGGTCATATATTCTGTAACCTTTCTTTCCCATTGGATAACCAATGAAGACACATGCATGTGAGCGTGGTGCAAATTTATCCTTAGGCTTAGAAGGGTTGTGTGCATAGCAAAGACACCCAAAAACACGCAGATGTGAATATGATGGCGAAGTTCCAAATAAGAATTCAAATGGAGTCTTTCCATCCAATTTAGGTGTAGGCATACGATTAATAAGATATGCTGCAGTAAGGACACACTCACCCCAAAACCTTATAGGCAAACCAGATTGGAAACGGAGGGCTCTAGCAACTTCTAGGAGATGGCGATGTTTCCTTTCCACCACTCCATTTTGCTGCGGTGTGTGGGCACATGAAGTCTGGTGAATGATACCTTGTTCCTTGAAAAATTTACACATCGCTCCTGAGGTGAATTCTAACGCGTTGTCACTCCGTACTTGTTTTATGCACTGATTGAATTGATTTTTAATCATGGCATGAAAATGGACAAAGTTGGAATACGCATCAGATTTGTACTGAAGTAAATAAACCCATGTGGATCTGCTATAATCATCCACAATGGTAAGAAAATAATGAGCTCCACTAGAGGAAGCAGTCTTGTAAGGCCCCCAAATATCAATATGTATAAGTTCAAAGGGAAACAATGATTTATTAAAACTTAGAGGAAAAACAGTGCGTGTTTGTTTAGCGCGATGACAAACATCACAACACTTGTCAATGTGCTGGGAAGAACCACTTGGCAAAATGGAAATACGAGATAAATGATCAAAAGAAAGATGACCCAAGCGTTGGTGCCACAACTGCAAACTTGGACCAGAACCCACTACTGTTGCTGCAATATGCCGAGTACAAACATCCTTGAAGTAGTATAATCCATCCTTTAATTCACCCGTTCCAATCAGCTTCCTCGTGACTAGGTCCTGTAAAACACAAAAGTCAGGAAAGAAGATTGCAACACACTTCAAGGCTTTTGTTAATTTACTGACAGACAACAAGTTGCAAGTAAATTGGGGAACATAGAAGACTTTATCAAGACTAATTTCATTTGTTAGGGAGACATTCCCATACGCATGGACAGGTAGTTGGGTACCATTTGGAAGATAGACTGGGGACACATGTTGTGGGTAAGATGCATTTTCAATAATAGATGAACTAGATGTCATGTGGTCTGACGCACCAGTATCCAATATCCATTTTGTGCAATTATTTGAAAATTGAGAGATCTTACCGACAAAGTTAGCAACAATATTTTGTTTGTCACCAAGTAAGGCCATGAGTTGATCATACTGCTGTTGAGTAAGTCCAACAGTAGGTGAAGATGTTGATTGGTGTGAACCCTTTGGTTGATAAGTAGTTTGATTAGCAGCAGGAGCATTAGTCTTTCCTTTGAAAGATCTCCCCCTTACATTCCAATCTGGCGGGTAACCAATAATCTCAAAGCATTTTTCTTTCACATGTCCCAGCTTTCGGCAGTGCTCACATCGTGGGTTGTTTCGTACTCTTTCTTGCGAAAGATCCTTCCTTTGTTCATGTGTTCCTGTGTTCTTCACAGCAAACGCAGCAGCTTCAACACTTGGATTCTTTTTGGAGGTGATTTGTAATTGCTTTTCTTCCCTTGAGACTAAGGCATATGCTTTGGACAAACTTGGAAGTGGTTCCATGGTCAATATTTGTGATCTGGTCACTCCATAGCAATCATTTAGACCCATCAAAAACTGATGCAACTTTTCTGTTTCACGCTCGCTGACAAACTCCTTTGCGGCACCACAAGTGCATTGAGGAACCTTTGAATAGGTATTGAGCTCGTCCCACAGACCCTTTAGTTTGGTGTAATAGGCTGAAACAGAGAGTTCTCTTTGCTGTGACAGAGCAATTTCTTGCTTTAACTCATAAACACGTGGGGCGTTTCCTTGTGAAAACCTTTCTTCCAGATCTTTCCACATGTCAATAGCTTTCTCATAGAAGGCAACGCTATCATGAAAGTCACTCTTCAATGAGTTAAAAATCCATGCAACCACCATTGAGTTGCACTTGATCCAATCTGGCATATCAACACTCGACTCCTCTGGTTGAGCAAGAGTGCCATCGACGAACCCAACCTTATTTTTGGCACGAAGGGCATTTATCATGGCTCTACGCCATGTTGGGTAATTCTTGCCATTGAAGGGGCAAGAAACCAGGACATTTCCTGGGTTATCTGATGGATTGAGATAATATGGTGATGAATAGTCTCTTCCAGACATCGGTATATTTTGTGGATCGGTGAGATTTTGGACTGAGGCATCTGAATCTGACTCATCTGCCATGATGGGTGGGCGTATGTGTTTTACTCAGGTCTCTGGAAAAGAACCTGCTCTGATACCATGTAAAGATGGAGGAGAAAGGTATGATATTATTGTATTGCTGTACAACATATATAGAGTTACAATGCTAGGGTCAACTCCATAATTAAAGGAGGGATCCCATGATTAAAGGAGGGAAATAGCATGATTACAGATATGCAGTGATATCATACTGATATAATGAAATATGAATATAATCCCTAAATTTATTGTTTCCTAATATAGACTGATATTGTCTATTAATATGTGCCACCACTTCCTGTGCACTCTGGCTCTTTGCCTCTGAAACAAAAACAGGTGATGAAAATGAATCAAATGCCCACTAATTTTGATTTGGAAAAAACAAATTTTGAGAGGAGGGGTTACCAATATCAGACTGTTGGAATAATGGCATTCAAGAAAATTTATTTAAATCTATATTCTATAACCAGTTACTCAAACCATTGACATTTAACAATTAATTTCAGTTATTGTTTTATTTCAATTCGTATGTTAACCATTTTCAATGGCTTTAACATACTATGTTTTAATTGGTGAAGTAACGGTTAGTATATGGGAAATGTCAGACGAGGTTTTAACTTTTAAGTGGTGGGAACTTGTGTTATTCTACACGGAGGTTTTGGTGAGAAAAATAACATGAAAAAGTTATGGTTTATGCTTTGTTACATACTAAAAAACAGTGTCTTTTTTTTTCTTAATTCTGAGTATTGTTATAGAGATTCCAACATATTTAGATTCTGAGTGCACAGTGTCTTGCATGCAGTTGTGTTAACCTGGGGAGCAAACCCAACACTAAATTGTACCGGAGGACTGCCGGAATTTTACTTTCAAGGCAGTGGCTCATCCGCGGCGCAACTTTTTTTCTCTAATTTCCAACATATACAACAATGACGTTGAGAAACTTCTTATCGACAAGGCCCCCAAACACGACAACCTAGGATTTGCCGATCTTAACGGAGGAATGACCACTGCGAGGTTGGGGAAGAGTTCTGGCGAAATCATAAGATGTTGCTCTAACCCAGTAATGTATTCTTCAATTCAACTAGATTTCTGATTCCCAGTTCACAACTTCAAGTGAGAATGTATTGATTGATTTTTCACACATGTTAACTACCAAATGCCAAAATGAAATGTAAAAGAGATTTTTAATAAAACTTAAGAAAATGATGGTTTTTTAAAATTACTTATGAAAACCAATACATGGCTATCTGAGCCACCACTTCTACCATCACCTCCACCACAATCGTCCACCACCATCGTCGTTGCCACCTCCACGACCACAACTACCACCTCACCACCACCACCTTCATTGGTACCACCACCATCACCCCCACTGTTACCGCCACCCTCCACTCTCTACCACCATCACCACCTCTATCATCATCTCTAGTAGAAACGTTCACCACTACCATCACCCCCACTGTTACCGCCACCCTCCACTCTCCACCACCTCTACCATCATCTCCAGCAGAAATGTTCACCACCACAATCGTTGCCGCCGCTACCACTTCATTGCCACCACCACCATCACCCCCACTACTACTGCCACCCTCTCCACCACCAGTCCACCACCATCACCATCTTTACCATCACGTCCACCACAATTGTTCACCACCACCATTGTCACTGCCACGACTCTACCATCACCACCACCTCCATTGCTACCGGCACCCTCCACCTTCCACCTCTACCATCACCTCCTCCATACCCGTTCACCGCCACGACCACCGTCAACACCACTGCCGCCTTAGGAACCACCATTACTGTCGTTGTCACCAAATCTTCCTTCATGATCCCCACTACCATCACCGCCACTAGTAACAACCACCGCCACCGCAATCACTGCCAATAGGTAACACTGATCTCCAACAGCACTAGTGCTACCTAACCTTCCACCATCATGTCGCTTCAACCATCCACAGTACATGTTGTTAAAATTTACTAACTAACAAATAGTTTTTAAATTAAAAGTAGCTTTTAAGTTATTAAAAAAAGAGCAGACAAACAACTTTTATTTATCACTTTTACTTAAAAGTAACTTTTAAGACAAAAAAATCGGGTCTCATTTAATCTAGTTAAATTAAATTAATATGAATAAATTATTTTTGAAACTTAATATGAATAAATTATGAACAATAAGGATAATTTTTTTATTGATTACTGTTAAGGTGTTTTAAGTTTTAACTTAATTTTTACTTAATTCAATTAGGGTTAATCATCAAATTGGTCCATGTCTTTATTCACCGGTTTGAGTTTAGTCCCTTTCCGGGAAAAAAATTGTTAACATCGCCCCTGCGATTGCACTAAGTTTGCATTTAGTCCTCGCCGGAGGGAGGAGCTCCTGCGAGAGTGCTGAGTGGCAGGCGGGAGTTGACGTGGCTTTTCCACATCATTTTTAATTAAATATTAAGTTCCACATATTTAATTAATAATTAAAATTAAAAATACAAATAATCAATAATTAAAAAAAAGAATAATTAATCTGCTAAGGTTATTTGGTTTAATATGCAATAACTATAAAAGCGCTATAATGACAACACAAGTTTAGTATTTTTTTAGTTGAAGTTGATAATCTTTTAAGCTTTTTTTTTTGTAACTGTGTTTAGGGGCGATAAAAAATTATCACTAAATACTAGTGTTCTTTACCCGTGCGTTGCACGGCGATTAATTTTATTGTAAAGATAAATCAGTAGTAATGTGTTTTTAACTTAGTTTAGTCTCTTTTCAGTAAGTATATATAAAAGATATGAAACAGAACATATGTTACAAACATGTAGATGAATTGACCATTGTAAATATATTTATTCAATGAGGTTGTAGATACCTCACATGGACTACACTTGAATAGAAATAAAAAACATGTTTTTAAGTAATGCATTACATGGAAATTGAAATAAGATAAAAATAACAATGACAGCAACATGAACCCTTATTCGAAATTGTAGTCCATGGTTAATGATAAAGACTTCATAACCGAGCTTGTTGTCAATCAAGCATATTTGTGTTATAGAACCTAGAAAGGAAGAGAAAATTATTAGTGTAATAATCAGTAACTAATACAAATATAAACTGTGTATAATTTGAAAGTTTAAGCTAACCTTATAGAAACGTCTATACACCTTCAAATTAGATGATCAATAACTTGCTTGATATCTTTTTATGCTGTAAAACAATAAAGAGATTAACCATATCAGTTTTTCTATTTCTACCATTGAAATTGAAATTAAATGTAAGATAAATAAACACTTACATGTCAAATATTATCGAAGACTTCTTGATACACTACGTTGCGTGTAGTGTTAGTTACAACTCCTTCGTCATCTATGATGAGCATCTTCAACCCTTTTCTAGATTTAACTCTAGAAAGTGCAACATATAACTGCCCGTGAGTAAAGACAGGTCTTGGCAAATACAGTCCAACATGAGATAAAAATTGCCCCTGACTTTTATTTATAGTCATTGTAAAACATAGAGCAACAGAGAATTGTCTGCGCTGGAATTTGAATGGGATGTCAGAATTAGATGGAGTTAAGCTCATCCTTGGAATAAATGTTGTTTCACCCATATTGTTTCCATTCAAAACAATAGCAACAATTATATATTTAGTCAAAGCATTGACTATCATTCGAGTGTCATTACACAACCCTGCAGCTTGGTCTATGTTTCAAATGAGCATGATAGGGACACCGACTTTCAGTTTAATTGCATGGTTTGGAATTCCAGAGCATTTGAAATCATTTATGAATTCAGATGTAAATCATTCTGCATTGACACCCGAATCTTCGTCTGACTTGCACGGAGTATCACAACTCAAATATTCTGTTTCATCACCAGGAATCATTGCTAACATAAAGTTGTTGATTTCCTCTACACATTCAAGTGTTGGTGCAATGATCGCTCTTTCTTGAAAGAATGAATTTTTTTGCAAATTATTTGCAAGTTTTGGATATGCAAAATTAACTAATTCAAGCAACGGTTCCTTACACTGTTCAATAAGAAGATCTGGAGGAATCTCAATAAGTGTTTCTTCCCCATCAATCGTTTTAACTGTACCATCTCCCACTTGAAGCAACCAATCTGCAAACTCTTTTATTTCTGCAGCTGAAGAAGTCGATGTAGCATTTTGCAATCTCATATTAATAGTCAGCTTCATTACCTTGCAATGCTTCCACAAATATGAAGAATTGATAGCTGAACCGACAATTTCTGAACGACTTCCTTTGGAAATAACTGGAAGTATTTGTTTAAAGTCGCCTCCTAGTACCACAACTTTACCTCCGAATGGAATGCCATAATCATGGGTAAACTGAGTCTTCATAATGTCATTAAGAGATCTGTCTAAAGCTTCAAAGCAATGTTTGTTTAACATAGGTGCCTCATCCCAAATAATAAGGCTTGCTTTTTTCAATAACTCAGCTTTTGGGGAACCGTGACGAAGATTACAGCTTGATATCTCATTTATTGAAATAAGAATAGAAAACCTTGAATGAGCAGTTCTACCTCCAGGTAACAATAGCGATGCAATTCCGCTAGATGCGACATTTAAGACGATAAGGCCCCTTGAACGCAAAGCAGCAGATAATGTATTCCAAACAAATGTTTTTCCCGTTCCTCCAAAACCATATAGAAAAAAAAGAATCTGCCGTTATCAGACAAAACAACATCCAAAACATTCTTATAAACAATCTTTTGCTCTGAAGTAAGAGAACTGACCAATTCATCATGAATCTTTACCATTTCATCCCTATTATAATTCAACTCATCTGCAACGAATCTATTTTCAAAATTATGAATTTCTGAAAATTTAGGGTATGGTAAACATGGAAATTCCTTGAGTGACCTTCCATTGCCTTGCAATATTTTTTTCAATCTCAATCAGACATAAGTTCTATAATTCTTCATCCTCTATACGAAGATTTGAAGGAAATTAAATGAAATAAGGCAAATAAATTAAATTAGAAAATAAAATTAAATGAGAAATATTGATTTTTTTTTGTTAGGACTCCAATTACATGAATAATACAGTGTAAGGCTAGTCAAGACTTTCAAGATATCTGGATTTTTCATTCCTATGCTCCTTAGGAAATTTATTCTAGGGAGTAATCCATCATCTATGTTGTAATGTAGAAGCTGAGGGTGTTTTTTTGACCATTTTCACAACACTATCTCTGGGTGCACCCAACTCTTTGCTAAGAAACATATATCGAGTATTCCATGAAATGTCAATGCGCTGGACCAGAATATGGGGATTCAGTAGAATGACTTTACCCAAATTTTTTCATTAATGCCAACTTCCTCAACTAAATATCTTACTGCCTCAACAGAATTTTTCTTACCCCCATTTAGAATTTTCATCTTTTGAAAGGGGTTGACATGCTTTAGCCCTTGGTTTTTTTGCACTGCTATTGACTTGTTGGGAGTGGTGTTTTGAAGAGATCTTTGCAGTACTTGAGAAAAAATTTCTTGAAATTGAAGGAGGTGTATCTAGAGCTTGAGTATTGATATCTAAGGTAGAAGAATTGGGGTTGGATGAACTTGATGAGGTACCACAATCTCTTCTATTTGATAATATTTCTTTTCTCTTTGCCCTGGCCTCAACAGAACCTATCTTCTGAACGTTTTGTTCCATGGTGTAGGTGAATGCACAATGCTGCCTACCACCGTGGATTTTATATATTTTTTGATATCAAATTTCTAATTGATTCCCTAATTAAAAAGTAAAAAACCGTTAAATAAATGGAGTGAATTCTGACCTATAACTGTGGCCATATATTGTGAGGGATCCGAAATCTCTACACAATAAACTAATTTTGTTACATATCTGTGGTCATAACTTATGGGAAATTTACTTCAAATTAATTTTTAAACCATAGGAATAAACACTCAATGATTTCATCTTTAAGTTGCAGGTACCCAACTTTTTTATTTTCAATTGTCATGTTGACTTTCCAGATTGAAGATTTCTTAGCAAAGATTGAAATCGGTATATTAGAGTCTTCCTAACGGTCGCATAAATCTTACAACCCTGAAATTCATTAAAATGAGAACATAAGAGATTTATAGATTAAGCAAAAAAGGACGTAAAACATGATGTTTATGTGAAAAGTGATTTACCTTGTCATCCATAAGAATCATGTCCATGGAAAATGAAAGCTTGGATCCATATAAGCTCAGACTAAGCCACATCGATGGTGGCGAGATCGTCGATTACCATTCGAACAAAGTATATCTCAAAACTAATAGTTGGTGGGAAAAAATTATGAAATTGAAGAATACCATGAGGTGATTTATATAGGAATTTGAGAATTAGGGTTACTGGTATAATCATCTTAAAAAAGGGAGAAAAAAAAAGTAACGAAGAGATTAGTTTGTAACGAAAAAATAATTATATGCGGAATTGAAGGTTCATATTCATTCTTGACTTTTGCTTGTCACGATTAAACGCATAGCATTTGGTGTATATTTGACAGAATTCAAATTTTCCATGTAATTATCATTAATTCCACCATTTTAAATAAAAAATGATTTAAATATGAATAGCATCTCGGCATTTTGGTCAATGAAATTAAAGTCTTTACACAATATGCCTTCATTTTTTTATTCAATGTTATGTGTACACCACTTAATTTTATTGTGGTGTATATTTGACAGAATTCAAATTTACTATGTAATTATCATTAATTCCACCATTTTAAATAAGGAATGATTTAAATATGATTAGCATCTCAGCGTTTTGGTCAATTAAATTATTATCTTTACACAATATGCCTTCAATTTTTTAATTCAATGTTATGCGTAAACTACTTAATTTTATTGTAATAATTATTTGGTCAATGTATTTACACATTTTGCATTCAATTTCATTTAAAACATATTAGGAAAATTATTCAGTTTTTATTGGTTGCAAAATAAGTCAAATAATTCGAATTTTCCATGCTTACACAGAGCTGGAATTATTTGCTGATTAATGGAAATAATAAATTGTTGATGATGTAAACCCCACCTCGTTAAGTTTATCGTGTGAATGCAATAAATTGTGAGTCATAAACCATAAAAACAAAATCATTAAGATTTGATTATTGGGCCTCCATTTAAAAACTGAAATTAAATTGGGCCTCTATTAATTTGGTCCAAAACAATCAGAAGGTGACACTTGTCATGTAAAGAGGGGGGGTGTTGGAGAGTAAATCTTGAAGTGTCAAGTCATGGAGGTGGGGCTCACAACCTTCCTCTTTTCTAAAGTATATAGATAGATATAGATGTATGTCAATTGGTGATCATAGAATCACTACTCGGGTGGATGACCCATCCCCATATATGTCATCTTAATCATCATACATATAAGTATGGTTAACTGTCACATTTACAGAAAAGAAAGGATAAATGTTAACCGCTAGAATTAGAATAAGAGTTAATGTAGTTTTTGAAGTATAACTCAAAAAATACGTGAGAGTAAATCTTAAAATCATATTTAAACAATTAGGAAAATGATATTCACCAATAAATTTTAGCCAACTTCGTAAGTCTTAATCAATTAGTTTTTTTAGTTTAACTAAATATATATTATCTACTGAGACAATCTTATTCAACCTGATAAAGACTTAGAGTATCCCCAAAAGTGCATTTCCCGGTAATTGAACATATGACCTTATGAGTTCAACCAGCTACTTTTAACCGCTCTTAACCAATCAACTTATCTTAGCATGGAAATTGAGGGATTACTAACTTTTATAATGGATTATAACTGAATCATAATCGACCAATAATATTATTTTTAATTATTCAAGTGAAAAAAAACAGCATAATTTATAGTCTATTTGTCTTGAACAGTACACAGATAAGTTAGATGAGTTCACTTATGGATCTGTTAGTGTAAACGAAAATGTTCATAGGAAACGTATCAAAAGTTCAAAACTGTCAATCATACAATTTTGTGAGAGTTGTGATTGGTTACGTTTAGCTAGTCTGATTGTTTTCTTGCATATATCGATCCCTTCACACTATTTAGCACTACTAGTCTAAGGTTAGATTATCTTCAAGAACACAACTTTTTTTATAAAGATGTGAATTAATTAGACTAAACGTAGACAAAAGGATAACTTTGGAAAAAAATGCTGCACCCACTGCATATATAGTACTTCAAGTTCAAACATAATCACATAAGCTTCTGGTTTTACTTTATTATCATCTTCTCTGTCACACAGAGAAAAATGGAAACAACATGGTCCACAAGTGCAACCATAATTCTTATCTTGCTGATACTTGTTCTGATATGGGCATGGAGGATGCTGAACTGGCTATGGCTGAGTCCAAAGAAGCTAGAGAGGCTAATAAGAGAACAAGGCCTTAAAGGGAATCCATACAAGCTTTATGTTGGGGACTTAAATGAGAAAGGAAGCTAAATCCAAACCCATGAGTCTCTCAGATGATATAATTCCCCATGTGTTTTCCTATGTCCAAAACAGTGTCAACAAATATGGTATGTCTATGTTTCAAATTTTGTAATTGTGTGATTCATCTCGTTAGCCTTTTATACACCTCTTATATCCTGTTTTGATCTTCTTTTTTCTCAGAATCAATTCTAAAAATCAGAACATTCTCACAGAAGCATCTCTTCAGAAGAATTTCTAAATTGGAAATATGTGACTTTCCTTTGGATGTTAATTTTGTAGCATGATAACTGTAGTGGGAATATGTATTGTTGTAGTCACACTTGTTTTCTCTCTGATTAGCTCATCTCCATTGCTGTTGTGTATTGAGAAGTGCACATAGTGGCACAGTCCACTAATTCAGCACCATGAGTGACTTTTTTAAATTGTCAATAATCCTTGGAAAAGGTAAAAACTTTGGGATTATTACCCAAAGGTTCCTATGCTTTGCAATTCATGTGAAAGTCAAATTTGTGAACAAACAAAGTTGCATATTCTCTTCAATTTCTAATGTTATTACTTTTTTAATCCTTATTTTAAGGCATATAAAGTTGCTAATTGTATGCAGGAAAGAATTCTTTCATCTGGTTTGGGCCAATACCAAGGGTGACCCTCACAGATCCTGAGCATATCAAAGATGTACTTAACAAGATCAATGATTTCCCGAAACCTAATATGAATCCTCTTGTCAAGTTACTATCTACTGGTCTTGTTAACCATGAGGGAGAAAAGTGGAGCAAGCACAGAAGGATAATCAACCCTGCATTCAATTTAGAAAAATTGAAGGTTAGTTGCCATTTACTGGATGAAGATCTTATATAATCATCTTGTGTGCTTTCAAAAAAACATGTCAAAAAATTGAAGGTTTGAGCAACATGATCTTGAGTTTGAATGTTTATGTGCTTAGTTTGACATGTGGAAATTTTAACTCCTTGTTATTATTTTGACACCACAGACCATGCTACCAATATTCTTCAAAAGTTGCAATGATCTAGTTAGCAAATGGGAAGGAATGTTGTCTGCGGATGGATCGTGCGAAATGGATGTGTGGCCATTCCTTCAAAATTTGGCTAGTGACGTTATATCTCGATCTGCATTTGGAAGTAGTTATGAAGAAGGAAGAAGAATATTTCAACTTCTAAAAGAGCAAGCTGAACATGTAATGAAAGCTTTTCTGAATGTTTACATCCCTGGATGGAGGTATGACTAATGAGTGCATGTGACCTGCTTGATGAAGAAAGCAAGACCAACCTTATTAATTGAGTTTTATTTAACTGCACTTCTTAGAAAATAATGCTTAATTAGTTAAGAACCAAAGAAATGTGTTTCACAGAAAAACCACTTTCCATATATTTTGATGATAATATGTGGTATCTCTAATCTCTCCATTGTAACTTGAATGGGGAAAAATTCATTTAGATAAAACTATTGTCAAAAGCAACATCTATCATTAAGAATTTGTGTTACACTCAATGCCCCTTAGTTTACCAATTACTGTGATAAGAAGATGATAGGTTATCTAACTGCAACTAGCAATGGCAAAATTTTAAGAGCTAGTGGATATATAAAGAAAACCTTCCCTTTGTTAAAACATAATCTAAATAGCGTCCATGCATCTTCACTTAGTAGTTTAAGCTTTTTGGGTAATTGATTCATAATCTGATATTTGAGTCTCTATGAACAAATGATCTATAGTTCACGTGTTAGAAATATAATATAAGCTTATGTTTTTGTGATAGTTTGTTCATTATACTCTTCATTTCATCATAATTATGGGACTGATTGTGGTTTCCTTTTAGGTTTCTACCTACTACTATCAATAGGAGGATGAAGGAAATTGACAGAGACATAAAAACTTCACTTAAGGATATAATTAACAAGAGAGAAAGAGCACTAAAGGCAGGTGAAGCCACAAACAATGACTTATTAGACATTCTTCTGGAGTCAAATCACACGGAAATTCAAGAACACAAAAACAATAAGAATGTGGGAATGAATCTTGAAGATGTAATTGGAGAGTGCAAGATCTTCTACTTTGCAGGACAAGAAACAACTTCAGTTTTGCTTGTTTGGACAATGGTGTTGTTGAGTAGGTACCCGGATTGGCAAGAACGTGCAAGGGACGAAGTGTTTCAAGTCTTTGGCAACCAAGAACCAGATTTTGATGGACTAAGTCACCTTAAGATTGTAAGTGTTGTATTATATATTCTCTTGATGCTGAATAATATAACATGCCCTTAATACTAATTTTTATTGTAAATTGTCATCAACCAACTACCTCAATAGGTTAAGTAAATAGATCACACTTGAATTTATATTACATTTCTAGCACGACTCCTCGCACTAAAGCTCATTAGACTTGAAGCGTGGATATTCACAAGCCCTCCTATCTTGTTATGGAACTCAACTTTGTATTAGAACAATATGGGCGAGAATTATCGAACTGTAGATCGTTTGTTCATAGACTCTGATACCATGTCATGAACTAACTATGAGTGAAGCTTCACACATGAATGGTTTTATATTAGAATTTCTAACAGGAATCTTTTCGTTTTTTAACAGGTGACCATGATTTTGTATGAAGTTCTTAGGTTATACCCACCGGCAGTTGAACTCATTCGAACTGTTCACAAAGATGTGAAACTTGGAAACATTACTTTACCTGCTGGGGTTCAGGTTTCATTACCAACAATTTTGGTTCACCATGACTGTGAACTATGGGGTGATGATGCTAATGAGTTCAATCCAGAGAGATTTTCTGAAGGACTTCTGAAAGCAACAAATGGGAAAGTTTCATATTTCCCGTTTGGATGGGGTCCTAGAATATGCATTGGACAGAACTTTTCTCTACTAGAGGCAAAAATGGCTTTGTCAGTGATTTTACAACATTTCTCATTTGAACTCTCTCCAGCCTATACTCATTCTCCAACTACGGTTTTTACTCTTCAGCCAGAACATGGTGCTCATTTAATTCTACATAAAGTGAACACATAAAAATTATACCATTGTACTATTTTTATTACATTGCTGCTCGAAAGAAGCTTATAATGTAACATAACAGGAATTTCCTTGTGATACTATCTCTCATATGTTTGTTTTAATTTATTCTGCTAAGTTAAATCTTTTTGTTTGCATTAGATTTATAAATTTAGTCTTTTTTTCTTTATGAGCTGTACCAAAAAAAAAAGATTTATAAATTTAATTTTAGTGTATTTGTTTGATTTGTGTTTGTAACCCTAGAATCACACTAAAGAGCAAACTTGCTTTATCGCAAAGTAATATTGGAGAAATATTAAATTATCGAGAACTAAAGGAACTTAATGCAAGTGTTAATTTCCTTAAATATTCAATTGTTTAGGCAAATAAGAATGGTTGTAATAAATTCAAGAAAAAAAAATACTGCCAACCAATGAAGGAGTACATATTATAACTAAGCAGATCAACGATAAACAAAGTAAATCGTTCTTAATCGGTAATTGATTGGTTCTTACTAGTTCCAACTGAGTCAATGACCAAGCCGGTTCCACGATAACAAGGCAATTTCCTTTGAAATAAGAGTAACATTCTATCAAAAAATTTAGGGTTCATAAACCTAAAATGAAAATTGCCAATATTTTACAAACCACTCAATGAAATCACATGAGTTTTTGGTACGTTGGTCGCATGGCATGAAGGATTAGAAACTTTAGAATAATTTTCTCACTAATTTTCTAGGTTGAAATTATCAGAGGCATTTAAAGGGAAACGCAAAGAGATTAAGAGAACACCTCAACTAATACCAATTGTTAAATTTTAATGAACTCAAAAGACAAACAGTTCATATAGACACGGATATAGCAAAATGTTGTGTGATTTTAAATGATGTATACATAAATTGTATACATGGTATCATAAGTGATACATGATTGATTGTGTTCTCTGTTTTGTCACTGGAATTGTTAAGAGAGAGTTAAGACTAGTCTTGTCTCTAACTCTCTGATACGAGTA
This sequence comes from Lotus japonicus, assembly GCF_012489685.1. Taxonomy (NCBI): domain Eukaryota; kingdom Viridiplantae; phylum Streptophyta; class Magnoliopsida; order Fabales; family Fabaceae; genus Lotus; species Lotus japonicus. Next base: position 55,479,478 of record NC_080042.1, read on the forward strand.
AACTACATTGAGACGATGTCTTTTCATCTCACTATCAGTGTACTAAATGGTCGTACTAAATGGTAGATGAATGTGATTTTCTTTCATTTGTAGGAATTGAAAATCAACCCATTGAATCAAGGATTAGAACCCCTGAAATAATTTTTGAAATTTGTCATTAATTTCCTGGAAAGAAGTCAACAAAAAGACAGGTTTAGATGAAAAAAATAAAAATTTTTACTAATATATAATAGATCAAAAAGCATATTTAAATAATTTTTTTCAAATAATATACGCATACACAACATTTTACAATTTGTAACATATTTTTCTAAATTATTTATTAATTAATTTTATTATTATTAATTAATTTAAATTCTTAATATTGTTCTCATATAAAAATATTTTTGTTTTATTTAATTTTTAAAATATTTTGTTCAGTTTATGCATAATAATTAATATTCTAACTATTTTTAGTTAATACTTAATAATTTTTTATACAAAAAAAGAAAAGTTGATAATTAATATTTAATATAATTTATAATAATTTATTACCATTGTTCTAAATTTATGATTTTTTGGTACATCGGAAATATAAATTGCATCCTTCAGGGATTGATCACTGGACTTTCCTCTCTCAACCTACATTTCCACAACTCTTACCACCTGAGCTATTATTATTATTAAAAAAATTGTTCTAAACTTATGATTAATAATTAAATTAAAATAATATTAATCTTGACTTTATTAAATTAGATAGGTTGGAAAAGTCAACAATTAGTTATAAATATAAAAAATTATTAATAATTAATTAATATTTGTATTAATGTAAAATATAAAGGTAATCAATTTTAATTATTATTATTATTATTTATATTTTCTCCTCAAGGGTGGACTAATAACTAAAAATTATATAATATTATAAATATTTCATTTTAAATATGAGAAATTGAAAATTTTATAAACTAGTAATTAATGTGATGAATAATATATGGATTTAGCTTTAAATCTATTTAATGCAAAAGTTTTAGTTTTTTTTTTATAAGCCATGAGTTATATATTGATATGAAGTACAATGAGTACTTCAACCAATACAAGGAGAAAAGAAAAACTAAGGAAAAAAAATTAAATAAGATTACATCATCAGCATAAACCAAACCAACAGCCAGCTATAGCCTGAACAAACCCACTACCTAAGCCCCTCCCCCATTGAAGATAAGGCTACACAAAATGTGTCTCATTAAAACCTTTCTATGAAAAAACCCAATTGGGATAAAAACCTAGGAATGAAAAAGAGTACACCAAATGTGAAACCACAAGGATATCTCCAAGAGGACCAAACAGATTGTGATATAGACCCAAACTGAACATGCCAAACCCCATAGAATATCCACCTCTGCCAATTTTGAGAGGGCCAATCTAACCATATTAAAATTCACGCATGGTACCAATTCCTTTGCATCCTCACGTTTTAAATTTTTTCCTTAGTTTATGGTTAATAATTTTTTTTGAACATATGGTTGATAATTGATAGTCTAACTATTTTTAGTTAATACTTAATAATTTTTTTACAAGAAACTAAAAATTGATAAATTAATATTTAATACAACTAATAATAATTTGTTACTATTTTCCTAAACTTGTGATTAATTATTAAGTTAAAATAATATTAATCTTGATTTTATTATATTAGAAATTGGAAAAGTCAACAATTAGGTATAAATAAATTATTTTAGTTAATGTAAACTGTAAAGGTGATCGATTTTAATTATTATTATTTAAAAAAATTCCATAAGTTGTGGTTAATAATTAAAATTTATATAATATTAAATATGAGAAATTGAAAATTTTAACTATTAGTAATTAATGTGAAGAATAACATGGTGGATTTAGTTTTTTTTTTTTTCCAGTTATTTTATGTATTTGATACAATGGAAATTATTTTACTGCTTGATGTATTTAATGCAAAAGTTTAAGTGAGTTTTACATACAACGTGCCTCTCTCTCATAAAAGACCTTCTTCTCTTATGAATATTTATAGGCATCAAGCTCCGTCATCTGAAAGACCCACACCATAGTTGCCCAAACTAGCAAAGCGCAACCCTTACAGCCCCCACTCTTGCGTCGAAAACCATTGCAGACTCCCTTCTCGAGATCCATTTCCTTTTCAAAGATGCACGCATGCCATCAAAGTTGTACCTCATGGTTTAGCATGTTTAATTTCGCATTAGTCACTATGATAAGACCCCTTTAAATTGGGGTGTTACAAATATCAACCCCAACCCCAACAACATCAATCTCAACCCCAAATCCAAACCAGCCACATCAACCCGAACCCAAACCTAGTGTTTGTGCAGAAGGAAGAAGTGTAGAAGTACATCTAGAAAGGTAAATAAGAAAAAGAAGCAAAGAGGAAACAGATATGAACTTATCATTGACCCAACCTCCACCTTCCATCCCCACAATCAGGTTTGAACCTTCGCCATCCCCACAACCAGATCTCCCCCCCCCCCCCCCACCCTCTCTCCCCATCGAGTGCGAGATGGATTTTTTTGTAGCGGAGCTTCTCAGTAAAGTAGCGGCTAATTCCGACGATGACATCTTGTGAACCTCCATCGAGACCCTGGACCTAGCCTTCGAAACCATCGTCTTCTTTAGACAATGGACTAAACGCGAGCGCTCGTATAAAAACAAAGACTAAAATAATGATTAACCTTTAGTTTATTACTTATTTCACTTTAATTATTCAAATATAGAGAGTTGCATACACCCATTGAGTATGGTCGCAATGATACTCTTAGGTCAAATGTTCAATAATTTGATCTTCACCACACCCGATCAAATTGCGAGAGTAATTTATAAAAAGATACCCACTTTCTTTTCTCAATACAAAATTGAAGTCACTTTTTAAATAATAAAGCCTGAAACTAGTTACATGTTTTTAACAATAAAAAAACACAGAAAGAAAGGTCAGAAACAGAGACAGTGGCAGAGGGTGTGGGGTCGGTTGGGAACAGCAAATGGTGTCCGAAAGGAACTTCCTTCCTTCGTTCCCAGCGGACCCAACAACCTTCTCCTTCTCCTCTTCCACTCAATCACCTCACAAAATCAACTCTTTTCATTTTTCACAACTGGGTTTCTCCTCTTCCATTTACTTTCTCAGCTGAGTTCTAAGAAGCTGGATTTTCGTGTTTTTTCATGATCATGCACAACCCCGTTCACGATCCGCAAGATCAGAGGTGGTTTCAATCTGCCCTGTAATAAATTTCTGATTTTTCGGTGTTTCCCATGTTTATTTTATTGGTTTTGTTGAAACTTTTTCAGTTTCTGTTTTTTTTTTTTGGTCTTGAATGATATTTAGTATTGTTTGTAGTTTTGTAACTGTTTTGCTTCTAGTGGTGGAGTTTGAACATTATTATGTTCTTTTTCCCTTTTCCAGACATGTTTTTTTTGATTAAGATGAACATGGAACTTAGAGTTGAAAGATCTGTTTAGAGATTTGTGAATCTAAGTATGAGATTTTCCAAGATAGAGACAGGTTTTGTGTGCTTGAAAATGATAAAACAATACTCTAATTCTATGAACTGGGATCTAATTATGTTACTGATAGTTGAGTGAATATGCCACTTTCCCTGGAAAATTACTCAAGTTAGTGCTGGAACTCTAGGACTAAGGGACTTGATCTAACTTTGTAATTCAGATTTTGATCCCAATTTCCTGGATACATGTGGTGTGGTTCCATATTCTAGGATGTTATGACTCAAGCTGATGCAAGAATAAAGAGCCTAGATAAGGTTTTACTGTGGAGTAGAGAAGGATTGGGAGAATAACAGTTAAACAAAACCAAAACCAATGGTTCCAGCCCACATGTCGTAGGATTCCCAATCACATTTATTAAACTAAAACTCTCTAAACACAACTTACTAGAAAGAAAGTTATAGAAGAACACCTCCCATAGTGTAATCCTTGACTCCTAAAACTGACCAAACCCATAGGAATTATTTGTCCTTACAAATAAGACACTTGGAAGCTGAATTATATAAATCTGATCTAAATACTACCCAGAACCAGAAGCTATAAAATTTGAACAAGGAGTTGTCTGTTTATGCTTAAAAAGGTGATCCTATGATACAACAACACAAAGCCAAGTATTTTCGCACCAGATGAGGCCTGGTCAACTTCATGGATCAAATGGTGTCATAGTGAAAAATGATAGAGGTTTATACTTTATAGTTGTTTTGTTAACTGAACTCAAAGAAAAACTAGGGTTTTCATGGTAGTTATATCTATACATAGAGAGCTGTGAACCGGTCTATGTAAAAATAAGATATCAAATCAGATTGCATTTTATGATACTTTTGTGTTTTCTTAACAAAGAGATGCTAAAAATAAAGAACACTTTTTCGGAGAGAGGGGCAGGGACATTAGTTTTATCTGTATGAGTTCCTCCATTTCCATTAAGTTAGCATTAGTATAATATTTCATTCATTTTACTTCCTATAATAGATCTTCTTTTGAGATATACTAACCAGATGTGTGTGCCACTTAGGATTACTCCCCCCATGGAGGATTCCACTGCAATGACTATTGAATTCCTGCGGGCAAGGTTGCTTTCTGAAAGGTCCATCTCAAAAAGTTCTAGACAAAGAGCTGATGAACTGGCCAAAAAGGTAAGTTTTGGATTACTAATTCACGGGTCAAACTTTTTATTTTTATTTTTCCTGATATCCTCTTGATATCTCTTAATCCCCCCCCCTCAAATATGTCAATCAGGTCATAGAATTGGAGGAACAGCTTAGGGTGGTGTCTCTTCAGAGGAAGATGGCTGAGAAGGCCACTGCAGATGTTCTTGCTATTTTGGAGAATCAAGGGATAAGTGATGCATCTGAAGAATTTGATTCAGACTTAGATCTTGAAGTTCCTTGTGAATCTGGTGTTAATAATGATTATGCGAAAGAGGGCGAGAGGCCTGTGAGCTCAAAAGGGAGACGGTATGGGTCAGAAGAACTGTTTGGCTCTCATGCGGATTCTTCACCAGTGTTCAGTAGAAGTTTGTCTTGGAAAGGACGTCACGATTCTTCTCGTTCTCTGGAAAAATACAAGATTTCTAGTTCGAGATGGCAAAACAGTTTTTCATCTATCAGTTCTTCTCCAAAGCATCGCCAAGGAAAGTCATGCCGCAAGATAAGGCATAGGCAAACCAGGTATGTCTATGACTCTCATAATTTTTCCCATTTAAGTTATCAGGTTCTACTCATTACCATGTTCTTCTTTTCTGTTTTCTTTTTGTTCTTCTATGCTCTTATCTGGTGTTGAACTTGGTTCCAACTGCTTGGTCTAGTGCCGGAAATATCATGTGTAACTGGAAGTCAATGATGAACTCAAGAATCAACTACTGGTATTATTGAGAAAACAGAGTATCAACACTCAAGAATTGAGGTTGAACTCGAGATTACAACGATGGAAACTGGAATGCAACACAAACCCTAGCTTCTGGAATTCGAGATCCAGAATCTCCCAAATCCTAACCAACTCGATAACTGCCTCAACTGAATGACCCAATCCCTATTTATACTAATTGCTAGCTGTCTAACAGAATTGTATTGCTGACATCAGCATAACAGCTAAGCAGCTATATTAGAAGTAACCTTCTAAGGCTTACTTCCCTTATGTTTCCTAGTATATACCTTTGTAAACCTAGACTTAGGTATTTTAGGGATAAAACTATCATCAATACCCCCCCCCCAGAAGTACCACCTTGTCCTCAAGGGGAAAGGTGGGAAAAGCTTCATGAATCTTCTCAGCTGATTCCCAGCTATTCTCACAAGCAGGAAGGGACTGCCACTGAATAAGCACTTCCACAACTCCCTGGGTTAATTCTCTGACAGCAAGCACTTCCTCCGGTTCAACCAGCAGCTCATGGTCCTCGGTCAAAACAGGAGGCAAGTCCTGAACTTGGAAACCAGTACCAATTGCTTTCTTGAGTAAGGAGACATGGAAACTGGATGTATGCGACTGGTAGGAGGCAAATCCAATCTATAAGCAACAGTACCAATCCTAGCAGCCACAGGAAAGGGGCCATAAAACCTAGGACTGAGCTTCTCATTAAGCTTCTTAGCTAGGGATCTTCTTCTATAGGGCTGAAGCTTGAGATAAACCAAGTCCCCCACTTGATATTCAACATCCCTCCTTGATTTGTTAGCATATTTCCTCATCATGTCTTGGGACTTCAAAAGATTAGCTCTCAAATCCCCTAATAGTTCATCCCTGTCAGCTTGTAACACATTCACAGCCTCCAACTTAGAAGGAATTGTAGTGCCATGGAGTAGCAAAGGGGGGTCCCTCCCATAAAGAGCCTGAAAAGGAGACATTTTTGTAGATCTATTGTAGTTGCTATTAAACCAAAACTCAGCCCAAGGTAAGCAAGTAACCCACTGTTTTGGTCTAGAGCCAGTCAAGCATCTAAGATAAACTTCAAGGCATCTATTCACATCTTCTGTCTGGCCATCAGTTTGAGGATGATAGGCAGAGCTATACTTCAGTTTAGTCCCTGAAAGTCTAAACAATTCTTTCCAGAAGCTACTCAGGAAAACTGAATCCCTATCAGAAACAATAGTAGTAGGAAAACCATGAAGTCTCACCACTTCTTGTAAGAAGGCAGCAGCTACATCAGGAGCTGTGTAGGGGTGACTGAGAGGAACAAAATGTGCATACTTTGTCAACCTATCCACCACCACTAAGATAGTGTCCTTCCCTTTAGACTTAGGAAGCCCACCAATGAAGTCCATGGACACATCAGTCCACACTTGAGTGGGAATAGGCAAGGGTTGAAGTAATCCTGCAGGAGACAAGTTATCAACCTTGTTCTGCTGACAAACTTCACATTGAGCCACAAAATCCTTGATGTCCCCTTTCATTCCCTCCCAATAAACCACTGCAGCCAACCTCCTATAAGTTCTGAAAAAACCAGAATGTCCTCCAACCAAAGAAGCATGGAATTCCTTGCACAAGATAGGAATCTTGTTAGAGAGTTTAGGCAAAACCAACTTGCCTTTGTAATACAATCTGTGGTCTCTCAAGGTGTATCCCCTATGAGAATCAGGATCCACAATCAAATCCTGCATAATAGCCTGTAATTTATCATCTTGCATGAGTTCAGCTTGCCATTCCTCTAGATCATTAACCTTAATGACTGATAGTGCGCAATAAGAACTTCTCCTGGACATTGCATCTGCTGCTGAATTGTCCTTCCCAGGCTTGTATTGAATCTCAAAATCATAACCAGCCAGTTTGGAAATCCATTTAAACTTCCTCCCCCAGCACTTGTTGTTCAGTAAGGAACTTAAGACTCTTTTGATCAGTTCTGATTATAAAATGCCTACCCATGAGATAATGCCTCCATCTCTGAACAGCTCTCACCACAGCCATCAATTCTCTCACATAAACTGACTTGGCCTGACTCCTATCAGATAAGGTTGCACTCCAAAAAGCCAAAGGTTTGCCTTCTTGAGATAAAACTGCCCCTAAACCAGTTCCAGATGCATCAGTTTCCAGGACAAATACCTTGGAAAAATCTGGAACAGCAAGGGAAGGTAATTCAGTGAGAGCTTGCTTCAAGGCTTCAAAAGCCTTTTGTGGTTCTGCTCCCCATAAGAAGCTGTCTTTCTTGAGTAACTGAGTCAATGGCCTGGCAATTTTGCCATAATCCCTTACAAATCTCCTGTAATATCCAGTGAGTCCTAGGAAGCCTCTTAAACTCTTCAAATCCTTAGGCACTGGCCACATCCACATTGCCTCAAGTTTCTTTGGGTCAGCAGCTACTGTTCCAGCAGAGAGTATATGGCCCAAATACTCAATTTGTTGCCTGCCAAACACACTTTTCTTTCCATTGATCTTTAGATCTTGCTGCTCCATCAATTGTACTTGAGTGAGGTGAAAAACATGTTCTTCCATAGTGAGGCTGTAAACCAATATGTCATCAAAGAAGACCAAAGCATACTTCCTTAAGACTGGCCTCAGAACCTCATTCATTAGTGCTTGGAAAGTGGAAGGAGCATTAGTAAGTCCAAAAGGCATTACTATGAATTCATAATGCCCTTCATGAGTCCTAAATGCTGTCTTCTCTACATCCTCAGCCTTCATCATGATTTGGTGGTAACCAGATTTCAGGTCTATCTTGGAAAACACCCTAGCTGGGCCAATCTCATCCAACAGCTCATCTATCACAGGAATAGGAAATTTATTGGGCACTGTCACCTTATTTAATGCCCTGTAATCCACACAAAATCTCCAGCTTCCATCTTTCTTCCGAACCAAGATCACCGGGCTGGAATAAGGACTAATGCTAGGCCTTATTATGCCTGCATTCAACATCTCAGCTACAAGCTTTTCTATCTCATTCTTTTGATAATGGGGATATCTATAAGGCCTGATATTAGGAATTTGAGCCCCCTCTTTCAGGTGTATGGCATGATCATGCCTTCTATTAGGAGGTAACTCTGTAGGAGAGGCAAACAAAGTAGGGAATTGCCGCAAAACTGTCTTTAATTCAGCTGGTGTCTCCTCAGCAACTGCTTCTTCTTTCTCTAGCAGCTGGTAATGTAACATATATCCCTCCCCTTGCTGCTGTATTGTTTTGACAAAAGAGTCCATGGATACCTTTTTCTTCAAAAGCTCAGGTTCCCCTCTTAACTTCACTTTCTGGTTTCCTAACTTGAATTGCAGGGTGAGCTTCTCAAAGTTGGCCTTAATATCTCCCAACCCAGCGAGCCATTCCAGCCCCAAAACCACATCTACTCCTTTCAAATCAAAAAGATAGAAGTCCTGAACCACTTCTATGCCTTGTATCTGAATTCTTACCTGTTTGCAAACTCCTTTTCCCTTCACCTTATGCCCATCCCCAACCTCTACAGTGTATGTGGAAGTAGTTGTGACAACAAGTCCCAATTTCCTAGCCATAGCTCCTGAAATGAAGTTATGAGTTGCCCCACAATCTACAAGAACTATAATTCTGGTTCCCAACAACCCTCCCCACACCTTGAGGGACTTTCTTGTGGAAATTCCCTGTATACTGAGCAATGAGAGACGCTTGTACTCCAACACCTCTTCTGAATTTTCGAGCAACAACTCATATTCCTCCATATCAGCTCCCTCTTCCTCCTCAGCCAGCAACATGACTCTAAATTGCTTGTTTTTGCACACATGATTCTGACCAAACTTCTCCTCACACCTGAAACATTCTCCTTTCCTAATCTTTTCCCTCATCTCCTCACTTGTTAGCCTCCTAAATGGGTTGCCTCTAGGTGTTTTATTAACAGACTTGTCATTAACACTTCCACTAGAGGAATTTGATCCCTGTGTTACTGAATTTCCTCCACTCTTCACACCAGATTCAACTGTAACAGTTTTATGATAAGTTGAAGGTTTAAAATTGGACTTGTAGGAGTTATTATACCTGGCAGAACCATTGGTTCCAGCTTTGCTCACTGCCATATTCTTCTTTTCCACCATCAAAGCCTTCCTTACCATAGCAGCTAGTGTGTCAGGTTCATAGAGCTTGATTTCTGCTGAAATCTCCTCCTTTAAGCCATTGACAAATATGTCCATGAAGTTTTCTTCACCCACTCCTCTCAGCATTCCTGCAAACCTTTCAAACTGCTCCACAAACTCCTCTACACTCCCTTCTTGCTTGAGTGCCAAGATTGCTGCAAAAGGATTTGAAGCTGCTGCAAGTTGGAACCTGGCTAGCAGTGCTTCCTTGAACTTGTCCCAAGTTGTGGCAGTGTTGCTGGTTTCCCACCATTGATACCAGCTAAGTGCTTTTCCATCCAATGCAACCATAATTGCTTGGACCTTTTCTTCTTCAGTAGCTCCCTTAAGCTTGAAGTACCTTTCCAATTTCTGAATCCAACTATAGGCATCTTCATCTCCTTGGAAAACTGGAATCTCCAATTTCCTCCATCGCTCAGTGTGAGGAACCTCAGAACGCAACTCATTCACTGTATCTCCTTGAACATCACCTTCACTCTCTGTTCCTTCGATCGTTTTCTCCTCCCCTGTTCTGCGATGAAATTTCCCTGTGCGTTCTTCGCTCCCTTTCTCACCGTCACTCTTCGCAGCAAGATTCTCCACAATCTTCTCCAATGCGCGAAACCGCTCCTCAGTTCTCTCGCGCTCAATCGCGCGCTCCCGGCGCTCTTCCTCTCGAATTCGACGATCCTCTTCTCTGTCGCGACTCATCAACTCGATGAGTCTCTCGATTGCATCAACACGAGACTCCATTCTACTAGCAACCATAGAATGGTACCACAGCTCCTGGATGGAGCTCTGATACCAACAATGATGAACTCAAGAATCAACTACTGGTATTATTGAGAAAACAGAGTATCAACACTCAAGAATTGAGGTTGAACTCGAGATTACAACGATGGAAACTGGAATGCAACACAAACCCTAGCCTCTGGAATTCGAGATCCAGAATCTCCCAAATCCTAACCAACTCGATAACTGCCTCAACTGAATGACCCAATCCCTATTTATACTAATTGCTAGCTGTCTAACAGAATTGTATTGCTGACATCAGCATAACAGCTAAGCAGCTACATCAGAATCTCCCTCTTTAACTCTTGACATGTCTTTTGATAGATTTCTGGATGGCTCGCTTTCATTTTACACTTTCTTGATGGTTTATTTCATTTTACACCTTGTTGTCATTCAAAAATCATTGTTTGATGAAAAGTTAGGAGCTGGACAAATACTAATAGGAGTTAAATTTTTTTCTGCTTTGAATGGACTGTGTTGGACTTTGGATATTACTTATTACAATCTGCTTGTATGTGTCCCAACTCCGAGATATACATGATAACTGTAATTTACATTCATCTTTCTCTTGAACGCTTATCTTCCTGATTTCTTATGAACTTCATAGATATGTTTTTTGTTCTCAGGTCAGTCGTAGAGGAGTCCAGAGATAAGTCTGTCCAGGCTAACTTCTCTGAAAATGAATTCGCATCCTCTTCTGAAGGATTTCCAAACTGCTCAGATGGTGGGTCTAACATTGTGATTATAGAATCTAAAATTGAGGAAGAGGATGAATTGGAAGCGAACTCAGTTAATAAAAATCATCATGTAGATGGTTATGGAAGAGAAAGGGACATGGAAAAGGCACTTGACGACCAAAGTCAACTTATTGACCAATATGAAGCAATGGAGAAGGCTCAAAGAGAATGGGAAGAGAAATTTAGAGAGAATAACAGCACAACACCAGTATGCTTCCCCTGGACTTATCATATACTAAGTGCTTTTTCTTAAAACTTGATTTTGGTTTTGCGTCTATGACATTGGTTGGAAAGTCGAAATGTTATTTTAGGCTGCCCATAATTTAATTTAATTCAAGAAAATGTCTTCTTTAATAAGTTTCATTAGACACAGCAGGCAAGAGTTCTCTTAGGGGTAGTTTGGGTGAGGGCTTATTTTTTATATCTTCCTTCATACTCCTTTGAGGGTACTATTTAGGAAGTGGTAGGTGACAATGGGGAGATCTATGATAAAATTTAAGTTGTAAGATTGGTTATTGGCCTATTCAATCTTTTCTGTAACTGGAGGTGGGTTGTCCAAAGATAGTTGTTGCTGTCATTTAGAGTATGTTAAGGAACTTGATAGAGAAGCTAATTGGGTGGTTTTTCAATCCAAGTATAGTCTGCTTGCATGCATAAATTTGCACCTTATTTTTTTTTCCAAAACTGAAGATAATGAATTGAACATAAGACTTGTATGAAGTTCATTTTGAGCCAAAATGTATGGAGTGAGAGTGTTGCATATTTATATCAGCTTTTTGATCCATGCTTCCACTTAGATGAACAAATAATAATCTCACTTTTCAGTTAATTTTGTTCAGTTTCATTTTCTATTTACCTTGTACGTTAAATGACTGTTTGATTCAAAGTAGGTTCTCTACTGCTTTACTGTCCCATTTAAATACTCTTGAAGTCTCAAACTTAACTTTGGGTCATAAATTATCCAGGATTCATTTGATCCGGAGAACCATTCAGATATGACTGAGGATAAAGATGAAAGCAAGGCTCAGATTGCAGGCTCTGCTAAGGTGGTCACCACAAATGCAGGGGCGGGAGGCGTTTGCTTATCTGAAGAAATATTCAAAGCAGAGGCCAGAGGTATTATGCCAAAATCATATGATGACAGTGGAGGTGACAACTACCAGAAGAGCCCAACCTCTAGCACTTCGGATATGCTTGGTCAAGAAAGTTCACATTCCCCACTTAAGGGAAAGCAAATTGAGAGCTCAGCAAGCTGTCATTGTCAGTGTTCTAACATGAATCATCAAGTTACACCTGGGAATGGTTACCTTGATTCAAGGCCACCTTATTCCTTTCCAACTGATGTTAATGGTGATCTGCACCAAAATGATGCTTCAAGAAACAACAATGACCGCTATGCATTAGTTTTGCGTGACCAATCTCATGAATTCAGTGGTATACTTGAATCACTTAAACAAGCCAGGATATCCCTACAGCAGGAGCTGAATAAGTCGCCGCCACCGATGGAGGGTGGTTACAGCGGTAAAGCCATTACACCATCTGCATTTGTCAGTAAAATTGAGGATAGATTTAACATTCCTGTTGGATGTTCTGGTCTCTTCAGACTACCATCAGATTTTTCTGATGAAGCATCTGATAGATTCAGTGTTCATCATTCAACTGCTGGATTCAGTTCAAACTTCTATCTTGACAGAGGCTTACCTAGAATATCTGATGGGCAAGTTCAATTTGGTTCCAATCCCTACTACTCTGGCACAACCTTGAGCTTACCTGCACCTGAACAATCTCCTGCAACACAATACTTGGAAAATGGGTCAAGGTTTGATTCTAATAAGCCTCCTTTTGATGCTGTCTCAGTTGGAGGCCCACTCTCTTCTAATAAATTCATGTATCCCACCTTTCCCATCAATCCATCCTATCCTAGTGCAAAATCACAAATACCATTTGGTGATGAACTTTCTAGACCCTATTCATTTTCAAGTAGAACAGTTGGGGATCCTCTTGCATATCGTTTCTCATTTCCTGGTGATCATTTAAGATGAAACATGTAGATAATTATATAATTCTCTAGGTTGCTAGCAGCTGCACCAATGGTCTTAAAGTGATGGCTTTGTTGTATGTAACTATGTATGTACCTTGAAGGTGATTCTCTGTATTCTCTCTAGTTGTGTTTGGAAGATATCTATTTATGATATAATACCAAAATTTGTGGTTACACATCTGCATTTTTTGAAAAATATGTTGTACCAAAATTCCGTGCTTATCTGATGTTCAGTGGTGTCAAGAACGTTGATTTCACATGTTTAACACTTGGTGAAGTTATGATTTCACACGTTTAATAGTCGGTGAAGTCATTATGATATATGTGCATGATGCCTTCATAACAGTAAGGTTGAGTTGAGTGTTAAACTATTTACATTTGTTGGGTGTGATCATATATATTCTCCTTGGAAGATAATCATATGTCTGAGTCGAAACATTTTCAATTTGATATTAAAATTCTATATACGGAATCAACAAAAAAGAAAACACCTTAATTCAAATTGTAGAATTCAACTTAATTAAAAAAGGCCACTATTGTCTAATACAGTTCTCAGCAACACTTTAGATGCTGTGAAGTTTGAATTGCTTGGAGCTTCCCCCCTCTTTTTTTACAACAAGGTATATGTTGATGGAGTAGTTCATGGTGCTTCCTCAAGAGAAATCTATGGTGCCTTGCTTCGTGATGATACAAGAAGATAATATGAGCTTTCTATGCCAAGATTAGTATCTTTTCGGCTATCAAGACTCTGGTTTGCTTCTAGCTAGGCTTGAATTGAAGATGTTGGGAGCAAAAAATTTGTGTGGATGGATTCAGAGGTTGTATTCAATCTGGTCACGAAAGAGTGCTCAATATTCTCATCATTGCTACGCACATTTATGAATATGGATTCCTTGCATTCAGAAAGTTCCTTCCTCACAATTAAAAAATTTGAGTCATTCAGTCGACATTACAAAACTCAAATTACAAAAATATGAGCTGATTAAACTTAATCAAACAATTTAGATTCCTTAACCGATGGGAATGAATGTATGATAGTCTTGATCCTGATTAATTCAAACATGTCCTTGTCCTTTGTATGTGAATAAATATGAGGAGTGGATACTTTTTATTGTTTTATGCTTAAGGGTGGCATCACATGAAACATTTTGTTATGTGCATTAATAGGGGTGGAAATAGGTCAGGCGGCTCGTCAGGGACCTATGACTTGGCTCGTTAGAGACTCGGCTCAGCTCGGCTCGTTTATTAAAAAGGTCAGACTTAGGCTTTTTTAAAAGCTTGCTTAACTAAAAAGGGCAGGCCCAAACTATTAAGAAAGCCTATTTGGCCTAACAGGCCGGCCTATTTATATATTATTTTTATTAATAATATAAATAAATATAATATAATAATATATTATTTGATTTTTTAAAACTGATGTATAGTTTAGTATAAAAGAAAACCCCAAGTCCCTACCTTAACCTAGATTAGAAACGTTCCAGACATATTCAATGATACAGATTTAGTTTTTGAAATGCAATGATACATGTTTTTTTATTTAAAAAGAAAGTGCAATGATATATAAAAGGCTTATTTTCCCGCCAACCTATTCTTTTGATAAAATTGTCTGTTAAATAGGCTTTTAAATAGGTTTGTAGGCCAGGTCAAGCCACAAAATTTGGCCTATTGATAGGCCACAGGCCAGGCTTGGGCCACGAAAAGATAATGTAGGTCAGGCCTAGGCCATGCAAAGCTTGGCTCAGCTCGGCCTATTTCCACCCCTATGTACATATTTAGTAGGATAGATGTCACATTACTTAATTAGACCCGTACACAATTATTATAAATTTTTAAACAATTTTTTCAAACAGAAAAGGCAAAAGGGTACAATCAATCTTTATTTTCTAATATTGTCTCAAAAAATCTTTATTTTCTAATATCTTAATTAATCCATTAATTAATAATTACTACCCTCATTTTTTTTTTCCAAAAAATAGTAAAATACTTCTTCACAAAGATTTGATTCAGATCTCAGAAAGATTGATCATCATCATCATCATGATATGATACAACACACTACTGATTTTTGTCTCTCACCCACTTCTTCCCCCTCTCACCATCACAATGCCTTCTAGGGTTTCCTTTCACCCCTTCACTCTCTGTTTCACTCTTCACCACCCAAAACAAAAAGCATGAATCTTTCTTACCACCTTGTCAACCCCACTTCAGATTCTCATTTTCTCCCATTTCTGAAACCAATGGAGGGTGCTTTTCATGCAATTTTCTAGCGTTCAATTGAGGGGTGTGTTGCGTCGATTGATCAATTGAGACCAAAGTTGGAATCTTTTTGCACAATGATTTCTTCTGGAATCAACTTGGTGATGACTGTGATTGGGTTTGCGGTGAGCATCATGTTCATTGTTTTCGTTTGCACTAGACTCATCTGTGCTCGAATTCACATGAATGCTTCAAGGAGACCCTTTCCTATTGCTTCCAGATCCACCAATCTCAGCATGGTGAACAACATTTTGCTCATTTGCATGTTCAAAAAATGTTTGCTTCTTTTGTTCAATTTTTTGTAGTATTTGTTGTTTTTTTTTCCCATTGAATGTGTTATTGAATTTCCATTGGATTAATCAATTGGACATTTTTTTGTGTTTCAGATGGAGCAGGGTTGCAATGGTCTTGAACCTGTAGCTATAGCAAAATTTCCAATAATGAAGTTCAGTGACAAGTTTTTTGCTGCAGCAGAAAATTCTCAGTATGTTATATGACTTAAATCCTTTTCTGGTTTGTTTTGTTTAATCCAACCTGTTATTATCTCAATATGCTAATTAGTATCTCTGCAGAGATTCACCTTTGGAGTTATATATGATATGTTGATATCTCTTACCACATACTCAATACTAATTATTTTCAGTGTCTTGATTAGGTTGTCCTTCATAATTTAGTTTTTGATTGAGCTCAATGGCGTAGTGTGATCCATATAGCCGACCTCACTTAGTGGGATAAAGTTTTTGTTGTTGTTGTCTTGATTAGGTTGTGCCATCACCATTTCATCAGTTTTGTTGAATTTTTTTTTCAATGAAACTTATATTAGAGTTTAATCTTTGTTCTGAGTGTATGCCCACCTGCACATGTCAGTTTGAGCTTTGGTGTGTATGAGTTGTTTGTCCTTTGTTTCCACTATAACATAGAAAATTATACTTAACTCTGCTCTAATTGAATGTTTTCTAAATAAACATTCCACCTTCACTACAACCTTTCAAACATTGTGAGGAGTAGGTAGATATAACTTAGGCAAACCCCATGGAGGGCTAGTGCAATTTAGAGCCTGTTTGGCTGAGGAGTAAAGGGAACTTATTGTTGAAGATTATTTAGTGCTTTTTCTAGTAGATACAGCTCCAATAAGTACTCATTGATATGCATCCATACTGTATCTTATTCTTGCTATAAATACTTGTGTCTGTCTTGCTCCTAAATTAATGAAAGGAGGATTTTTCTTCCGACCTTGTTCATCTTATTGGAAATTTGGAATATAGCTTGGGAAACGGTTGAGCCCCATTTTTCTTTGTTATAGCATGTTTGGAAATCTTTCTACAGTTGATTTTAAAGCCGAAATCAATTGTGAGATAAGCTTTTGTGAGTAGCTTTTGGGGGCCAGAATTGATTCTGAGAAGAAGATAAGCTGATACAAACATGCTATTAATTAAAAGATACAAGATATGAAAAGGAGGTTTTATGTAGCTTTTTATGTTAGGAACTAATTGTGGGGGGAGTTCATAGGTATTTGAGTTTTCTCAAATGTTCATTGTCGATGTACGCTTACAGACATAATAATTTGGTTGTGTTTGTAGATGCACAATCTGCCTATCAGAGTACCAAAGTGAAGACATGCTGCGTATCCTCCCCTCCTGTGGACACTCCTTCCATGTCACCTGCATAGACTTATGGCTGCAGCTGAATTTCACGTGCCCGGTTTGTCGTATATCATTGCGTGAATTTCCTGAGAGAAAGCCATTAATGCAACCCTTGTCCAGCTCTGCTTTGCAACCTCATTACGGCATGGAATCCTTTGACATTCATCATTATGACTGTATAATGGCTGATAATGGATTATTGTCAAGAACCCCTGACAGCCATGGGGCGAACCCTATACAAGAGGGTCATTTGCCATCTGAGGGTGATGGAGCAGTTGCTATGGACAATATCATCTGTTTAACTCAGGGCGATTTCATCAAAGATGAAGGGAAGAAGCATGTTGAGAGTCCATCAAATTTCTAGATTTGTTTGGTTCCTTGGAAAGTTGGAAGTTGAAGTTTCAATTGGATACTTTTACTTTCAAATCACAAATTGAGTAAAAATTGAGTAAAGTTCCTATTCCAAAATTGGAGTGAAGTACATTAACATGCTGAAAGATGGTTATTTTCATTTTCTATCATTTTCTTCTACTGTATATAGCAGAGAAATTTTGCCCCCTCCAAGGACCACTCTTTACTATCTTCTCCTTCAGTCCTTTGTACTTCTCTCAATCTTGAACACTAGGTTATAGATTTGAGATCCTCTCAATCTTCCCTTCCTAGTTGTAATTGTTGTAAGACTAGAACTAGTGGAATATCAGCTGGAGTTACAGCTGTATCTTCCCCTTGTAGACCATTGTATTAATGCAATTCATACACTGCTATTAATGTAACTTGTCTTTTTGTTTAAAGAATTTATCATCTTTTTGTGACACACGAGTTTTCTAGGCTCTAGAAGCCTGTGGTGATAACTTCCCTTCTTTTTCTTCATTTTCATTTATTGTATAAGCAAGAGGCTTTCTCTACTCATTTCAAGTGGGTTTCTCCCACTCTTCTAAGGGTTGTCTGTCCTTTTAATATGATTTTTTCTTTTGTTATTTCTATGATGTTTTTCTTTCTCCATCATTCACTCATAGTAGAATTAGAGCATCTCTAATAGTGGGATCTTATTTCGGGATTAGCTAACTTACAACTTCATTTTAGTTTATTTGCGTGTTAGATGATATCATTCAGTTCGAGTTCCTCTATGATAACTCTCGATAATAAATGATTTAAATAAATTTATACATTTCAGATAATAGAAGTCTATTCCAATTCCTTGTCAAATGACTGTGAACTAGTCTCCTAGCAAGAATTTTTCTTTTATTTCCACTCTTTCATTTCTCATTTATATTTCTTTTTACTTTTCTTATCACACCAGCAATCATATATTTCATTTCTTATTTTCTCTCGTGAGTGTAAATGGAATTGTAGTGTGAACATATGTTTATCACTTTATTGTGTAATAAATGAGAGGAGCTAGATACTAATAAATGCTGCTAAATTTAGAAGCTGATTCACATAATGCAATGAACATGTTTGTTTTCTGTTCTAAGCATTAATTGACTAGTAAGTGCCACCAAAGATAGGCGACAATTTGCTATGCTCATATGCAAATCACTTTCACCGTCAACAAAAGCAGACAGAAAAGAGGTTAACAACATGACTATATTTACTTAATTTTAAATAGAGAACTTAATTGGTTTGCTTAAAAAAATTTGAAGAACTATTACCGATCATAACTTAAACTTTAATGATTAAAAGTAGAGTTAACCCATAATTATTTAAACCACCATGTGGTTGATTTAGTCATGTTTAATTTGATTCCCTTTAAATAAAATCTAGGTTAGGTTCGAGCTTTTTGAATAAAAAAATGACTAGAAAAGTTAGTCTCACTATAATATGAAATTGTGAATGTTTAAAACTCGAGCATTTGATTATCTTTTATGGAGGATTTGTATAAAAGTGAGTGTTGCAATATAACACTTCTTTTATCATGTGATATGAGATTATCATAATCTAATTTTAAAAAAATTAACACCGAAATATCACCTCCTTAGAAAGGAGTAAAATAAAATCGAGGAAAGTGGAAGATTAAAAAAAAAAGAAATTGGACAAATGGGGTGAATTATATATGAATGAGAAAGTGAATGCGAAAGTATATAAACTCAGATTTTTTTTTGGGTTCGAGATAAATTTCAATTAATAAGAAATGGTAGGTTGGAAAGAAATTGTTAGGGGTTGAGTTAATAGCTAGCGGTTCTATTATTTAACATGCCAAGTACATACGTGTGTGGATGTAAAAATTCAAAAAAAAAAATTAATGAAACGACTTTATATTATGGAAAAGAAAAATAACGTACAACTACATTAAACTTTATGAAATAATGCTTCTCTTATGTTAGTTTTTAGTTTTATGAAATAGTGCTTCTTTTATGGGTCTCTTTTACACTCTATTTTCAACCGATCAAGATTCTCCAATGTGTTGTTGAAAAAACAAATCTCATGTGAAAATTCTTTCATGTATTATGATTGAAGTTTGTGGTTATCTTTCTGTTTGTATAAATTATATATGTAGGACCTTCTAAATATTCATGAAGAAAGAGATAGACACAATGTTCCACTTGATATTATCATGTTAAATAAGACGATCGAAATTCAATTTCAACAATTTTTTATCTATTGAAATTTATGTCTAACTCACCAAATTGATAATAAAACCCATATCATTTGGTGGATCCGTGTGAATTTAAAAGAGAGAATATTGGAAATACTAGTAAAGTGTTAAACAAAGTATTGATAACATTTCTCCACATGATATTATCAAATGAAACATTACATCTATCTTTTTAACACATTATTTTAACTTGACACTATCTGACTATCATGTGAAGTTATCACACAAGGTTGTGATCTCATACCATTAAGAGGAAGACTCTTATATTTTAGCGAGACCCATACAAATTTAAAAGAGTTTAACGGATTGAGTAAGAGTGGTGATAGCCTTTATTTTTCTACAAACCATTTAGCTAACAAATTTGATATCAAAAAAATTTGTGCACCATTGACAATGACAACCTACTTTTGTGACGATTTTTAACCGGTACAAAGTGGATAATTAAAAAAACATAAAATGTGTTTGTGGCTATCTCATACAGACATAATCTCATTGTGTGCATTCTTTGTATTTTCCACGTTCTGACAGTCAAAAACCGTCATAAAAGTGGGTGTCATCGTTCTTAATGCGATTTATGTATTACAAATAATTTGATATATTTTATTTCTTTTATATCCTGATTTCAACTCTTTTTTCTTCATATCTCTATCTCTATATCTCTCTTTTTTTAGATCAAATCGAGGGGTTTTCTCGGTGTGATTGAAACTAGGTTCATGTTGGATCGTTGTGGAAGAATGTTGAAGAAGGAGAAGAAGAAAAAGGTTGTGAGTGCGAGCGGGGTGACGACGTTTGTTAAGAGGTGTGGTTTGCTGAAGATCCGTTGGTGGTGGTGGTGGTAATCGAGATGCATGTGGTGATCAGAAGAGATTTGATTTAAGAAGGTACACATCCGGAAGTACTTTACAATCGAGGGATCTGTTTGAAACATTAATGTTTAGTAGGCCACTTAACAGTACATATATATGAGACTTTTGCGAAAAAATTATCAACAGTTAAAAAACCTATAAAGATGATTTCATGTTGATTTTCCAAAAAAATTTCCTATGAATTTTGTTTCAAACAACTTTCTTGCGATTTTTCTTCAAAAATATTTTATTCAAAATTTCTAGCGATTTTTTCCTGTAAAATGTTTTGAATTTCACATATTAGAGAGACATCACTGTCTAGTATTACTTGTTTCCTCAATAAATAAAGATCCATTCACATCAACTTTTTTTTCTCATTTTTCAATCATATTTTCTTTTCATCTCTCTACATTTCTATCATATATCACCCATATGATTACTCAATTTTTTGTATTCACCTCATATCTCACTCCCCTATGTGTGAATATCTCACTCCCTATGTGTGAATGGAATTTGAATGTGAATTATTCATTACCCTTCTCTCAATGTACTCGTGTGGTGGCCATCTGCAACCAAAATATCCACAAAAAGAACACAAGGTAATCTGCTCAATTTGTCTTTCATAGAAATCACATTGTACTTTCACAGCTAAAAAGAAAAATGAAAGAAAAGAAAAGAAGACCACTAGATGTAGATTGATTGCTCCAAAAAAGATGTTGATGATATAAATAAAAGGTAAATGTCCAATGGGAAATCCATTTTACACAAATTTATCCAGCAAAATTAACAAAACTACCTGATATTACAGTAATTGATAGGATGTAGAAGCATGAAGTAGTATGCAAATGCAACCACAAACATGATGTATATTACATATATATAAAAATTTACAACTGCTGTTGTGCTGTTGTTTATTTATTATACTCTTGGCTTGATGATAGCTCTTAGGGGATTCTTCATCACAACAGTGAACTCCATCTTCCAACTGAAATCCACATCCTTCCCTGGTGGGTAAGGACTCCACTCAAACTCCTGCACCATCCTAGCCAACATGAGATGAATATGCACAGTGGCCATGTTCAAACCAGGGCAAATCCTCCTCCCAACACCAAATGGCACCATCCTCACTTCTTTGACCCCAGTTATGTCTGCATCTTCCCCACCAGAGATGAACCTTTCAGGGTCAAATTTCTCAGGGTTGGACCACAATGTAGGGTCATTCCCAATTGCAGGAATGTACACTTCAACATTTGCATTAGTTGGTATGTCATACCCTGCTAAAGTGATAGGCTCAGTAACTGCATGTGTAAGTGCAAAGAAAGTTGGAGGATTCCTCCTCATCTGTTCTTTCACCACAGCTTGCAAGTACGGCATTTTCTCAACGTCCTTTTCATCCACCTTCTTATCCCCCACAGTACTTTTAATCTCATTGTAAAGCCGCTTTTGTATGTCAGGGTTTGCTATCAGTTGCGCCATTCCCCACTCGACCGCGGTTGCGGTCGTGTCGGTTCCTCCATTAAGAAACTCCGATATCAATGAGACTAATTCCCCGTCTGACGGTGTAGACTTTCTCCCTTCGACTTTCATGTCGAAGAGAGTGTCTAAATAGGAAAACGTCGTCGCGGTCTGGTCTGAACCTGGATTCTCAATTGCTCTTTTCCTCTGCTCAATGTACGGCACCAAGAACTCGATCTGCTCCTTCCGTACCTCCAACACTCGCTTCCGTTGCTTGGAGAAAAACGGACTCAGAATTGGAAGGTAATCATCAATTCTGGGATCCACAGCTATCAAAACATTCTTCATAACCTGATCTACTCTCTCTAGATTCTCCTCATCCATTTCTAGACCAAAGCACATGGCAACTAGTATGCAGAAAACAGCAAATCTTGCATTTTTCACAACCCAAACAACCCCATCATTCTTCTCTGCCTCAGTTTTCAGCTTGTTGATCATTTTATCCATGGCGTTCTCTCTAACACCACGAAACTCCTTGATCCTGCTTGAGCTGAGCATGTTCTGCACCATGTTCCGCCGCAGGGACTTCCAGACAGGGCCGTAAACCGCCGCATTCACGGTGGTTTTCCCTGCGCTGAAGATGTTTCTTGTTGGATTCTCTCTAGGCCTAGTGGAGCTGATGGCTCCCTTCTGGATCATTGCCTCGTGGACGAGCTTCGCGTCCGCGAGGATGATCATGGTGGTTGTTCCCAGCTTGAGGGTGACAATGGAGCCATATTTTGCTGTCACTTCGTCTAGATATTCAAAGAAAGGCTTCCCTGAACGTGCAATTTGGAAGAGGTTTCCTACCACAGGCCATCCAGGGGGTCCTGGTGGGAGGTTGAGTTTTCTGGACTTGGTTTTCTGTGTGAGGATGAAAATGAGGCATGTCAGGAGGAATACCAAGGCTGTGAAGATGAGATGGTTGGAGGAGGTGAAGAATGGAGGTGAGGTTAGAGAGAAGAGAGTGGTGGCCATTTTTGGGATGAGGGAAAGTGGGGAATGGAGGAGTTGATTAAATAAAGTGTGGGGGACACAGGGAGGGTATAAGAGTGGATGGCAGAGTGAAATTGTAGGTGGGTTTCATTAAAGCACTTTCAAGGGAAGCCATCATAACAGTTAAGGTGGTTGTGGTTCTGCTTGGGAGTACTTGTGGTTAATTGCAGCACTAGTGTTGGGGGGATTTTGAACTTTTCATGTGATATGATGGTAGTAGTTTTTATCTCTCTGAGAATTTATAAGGTGGACCTACATGTTAAAGTGTCCATCACAAGTTGGAAGAAAAGTAAGCTGAACCGAGTTAGTTTACTTTCTTTGTGAGGTTCTAAAATCATAATTTATCACTGTCTATCACAACCAGGGGAGGGTGGTGAGCTAAGGGCATGAAGGGATTTGCAGGGTGAAGGATCAGGGTTCGAATCCTGGCGAATGAACTAATTTACTAACAATTAACATTGGTCTATAAAAAAAACGATCTATCGCAAGCTAGTAGTTAAGTGATCTGACTCACTTTTTTGGATTCATAGAACATTGTAAATGTACTAGAAATAAAAAAAAACTGTGAAAAAAAATTAATTTTTCAATGTATTTATATAAAATGGGGTTGTCTAAATGACTCATGATAAAATTTGGATTAAATAACTCATCATTCAATCACATTGGAGATAAGTGAGTTGGAGTTTCTATATTTTATTTATTAATTTATTTTCAAATTAATGTAAAATATGTAAAAAAATGTTTCATTAATGTCAAAACAAATTTATACTTTATTGATTCAAAAATAAAAATGAGTTGTCTCACGAGCTAGCTCGGCTCATTTTGATTCCAACTTATTTAGAGCCAGAAAAAAAAAATATCGCATAAATATGAGTTTCTACTTTTCTGGCCCAACCCACTCAAAAAGTGGGTTGCACCAAACTAGTTCACGAGGCGAAACTCATTTTAACAGGCTAGGTGAAACATGTGAAAAATTGGTTTACATGATATTTTTACTTGTTATTAAAGATAAATTTTAATATACATTATTTATAATATATTTTTATGTGTTAAAATTAATTTATTATAAAGTCATTTAATTTATGAATTAAAATTTTCTTTGTTTGCATAAGCTGGGCTCTATCTTTGACTTCTGATTTAAGTTTTTAATTTGCTTGTCTAGAAACTAATTGCATATATACAATAGTTTGAAGCTTGGAACCATCCATCGTGGGCTCTTCTTATTTTTTCTTCAATTATTAAGGATGGTAGGGACCTCATTTCGCGATTTATTTATTTTGTCTTTTCCATTTGTGTGTAGGAGTAGTAATCAATAACCTGATTATTTGGCAAAAAACTTTAGCTCTTTTCTCAAATCTGTTTGAAATGAAGAGGCTGCTCCTCTGAATCTCGTTCATTTCATTGATCTTAATGTAATGGCCTCAATCCTTACCTGCTTAGTTGTTTTACTTAATGAAGTAAAAAATTGTATACAAAACCTTATGTGAACTTTGAATACTATTTATATACCTTTTCATTAATGTTGAAAGCGTCTCTCACCTGTTTAATATGGGTTTGAAGAGAAAGCTAGGTAGAAATAAAAATTTCTCAGCCGTATCATGCATGCATGTAAAGTCTATATATGGATCCACATCATTATTCTGGTGTTGGAGGGTTGAGATAAATTGGGTTATGATGCTGACTGGGAGTTAATGGACTCAACCACTTAGTTGAGCTTGGACATGGCTTGTGATTCCAGAGCAATGGAGAATTTATGACCAACCATAAGGAAACAAATGTAGCGGCCCACAGTTAATCACTTAATTTAGCGTGAATGAAGTAGTAGTGACTAGTGACTATAATCGAAGCTTGAAATAAATGTCAACGACAGCTTCCTTGCTTAGGCACATTGTTTAGTAGCCCCTAGAGAGCAATGGGGCCTGGGGGTTACACTCATTTGGACACACACAATAAAATATGAGTATGAGTGCACGGGGAAGGAGACTAGTATATTTTTTTAAATGTAGGTATGGTGATGGTATCTTATTCAGGCTCTACACATTTTCATTCTCGTTCTCATTTAATTTACCATAATTACAGAGAGTTAAAAACTAAAAAATATTACGGCGGATGCCTTAGCTTCTTTATCTTTTTTCTTTTGGTGAGGTTGTGTGGATTGAGGAGGTTCCTTCTCAACTTCTTGGCACTGTCCAATCTGATGTACTGGCCTCTGTGCCGTCTGCTTCTTCTTAATTGATTTGGCTTTTAAGTTCAAAAAAAAAAAACACTACTGAACATATATGTTTGATGCTTCAGTATCGGCATCGAAGATGGCTGGCCTTGGTCTAGTTGATTGTGACCGTCATGGTTTGCTAGTTCTGGTGGCTGCAAGCAAAGTTGACAGAATCGCGATTTTACGTAGGACGGGAAAGGGGGTGTAGAATCGTAAACTCGTATAAACGTAGCAGGGACGTTACGATTCCACAAATATATAAATATATTATATGCATATAAATTCATATATATGCATACAAAATACCTTAACATAAAATAAAAATTTCTTTAAAAGCACTAATGTAGGCCAAGCAATTCATTCAAATTAACATCCATATAATCATTATTCCATTCAACTTCATCTTCATTTTCTCCATCTCCATTTTCTTCTTATCTTCACCTTCACCATCGTTCTCTTGCTCTAGAATCTCTAGATCCAAACTCATTCTCATTTTCATTTAGAGTTTCAAAATCCAAGTTGTCCACATCCAAGTCTTCATTGTTTTCATCAAAATCTTCCTCCATAATCCAGAAAGTAGAATCCGCGACGGCCCGTGATTCCACGATTCTACTTGTAACAACGGCGATTCCACCCGATTCTACTCGATAGCGATTCTACTACCGATTCAACACGTAGTGGCCTTGTAACATCGTAGGACTCGCGATTTTGTCAACCTTGACCAAGAACATCTTAATTTTGAGGTCTTGCCTCCGATCGTGGCGAAGGCTCTTGGTTTCCAATGGGCTCTATCTATTTATTGTTTTTTATCTCTCTGATTCCGTATGGTGTGTGTTTTAGATTGTTTGCCTCAAATTAACGGTCTCCATGTCTACTTTTTCTTATGCATTTTGACATATTTCGTTTTTTTTTTTAAAAGAGAGGAGGAGGAGGAGGAATTTCAACACAACATATCTAGTGTGGAGGTCAAGAGAGGTGGAGCTTATTTCACCTTATTTGCAGACGGATTAAGGAGATTATGGACGAAGAATCCTAATCAACAAAACATGTCCAAATTAACATCCAAGATAGTGATATTAAGATCGTGATTGATGAAGAACCGTTATTATATTTTTGTTGGAAAAGAGCGTGCACCACATTAATCGACAAGGCTTGATGTAGATTTACATAAAGTGAACATTACATGTCTTAGGAAACATAAGTTAGGGAAACTGATGTCTGAAATTGAGAATGTTTTATTTAATTTATATGTGCGGATAGTGTCAATAGTTTTATAAATATATCGAATTGAAACTCGAAAAAAATTATTTTAGATATTTTTTTAAAGCAAAAATGTATATATTAGATGAATGATAGATAATACAATCGGTACTCAACGAAGTGAGCAAAATCCCCTCCAATAATACATAATAAAGTCTAAAAGCACATGCTTTTGTGCACCCTCAAATAAAAACTTTTAAAACAACAGCACATAAAAAACATCTGTGCAAAATGTAAGATAAACCCCAAGCAACATCGTCAACAAGGATTCAATCTTGGATCAAGCACTAAACAATCGAAATGAGAAAGGGCAACTGTCGGAGACCGAGAAGCAGCAAAGCCTCATAACCCAACAAAAAACAGAGCATAATATCCTAGTTTGCGTCCCCTCTAATGGCGAGAGGGCTCTGTTAATTTGTTGGGTTAATAATTAAACTCGGTGCATAATAATTAAACTCATATTATTTTTAGACAATAATTCATTCCTATTTAGATGACTTGTTAATTGATATATTTTTTTTAAATAAACATGGATCTCATAAATCAAGCAGGCATGGAAGCCATAGCATCAGACTTGTTAATGAGACTTGTTAATTGATATGAATGTGTGCATGCCTCTTTAGGGACTTATTCATGAAATTAATTGAGCTACACGTCCATTTAACCTCCATTTAATTTAGGGAGTATTATGTTTCTTAAATCGACGTTATTTGCAAGCTGAAAATCTATACGAATATTTTGTGGTGTTTTCAGCTGTTGTTTCTTCTAAAGATCGACTGTCATTTAATACCTTGTATGATATGGCGGCGGTTGTCAGAAGTCTCATACTAGTTAAATATTTCACATAAATAGTCTTTATTAAAGGGTAGAGTAACTTTTAACATTTGATCGAGCTAGCTTTTGTTTGAGTTAAATCTCTCCAATTTTAGTAGGTGTTGTGGCGGTTTCATGTAGACCATTATTTATACCAAACGGCTGGCCGAACAGACATTTAGGTAAATTACGTCAGCCAAACCCGACGTTATATACAAAATCGGCCACCACAATTTGTGTGTTTTTTTAGTGAAAAAGGTGTGACTTATTACTCATAGAATTTCTAATCTTGTCTGTGTTTGTAATGTTCTTAGCGGGTTGATAGTACTTTTAGGAAAATATTGGATGGTCTTTTTTTGGGGGTGGGGGAGGGGGTTATAATTTATATGAAAACGGTGATCCATGTGAGCATATGTGGATTTCTTTAAGAAATTGATTATGCTTTATTGAGAAGGCAATCACAAGACCTATATGTGAAGTTATATATCATGACCTTTCATGCCAAGTTTGTGAGGAACCCTTCATGTGGAATATGTTAAAAAGGATTATTACCTCAAGTGCATGTTCTAGTTTCTGGGTGAACATCCCTCTCCATAACTAAAATCACTAAATTTGGGGCAACAAAGTTTAGGCCGAAATACAGCTTTGGACCAAGAATAAATGGTAACGTGCGCGGCACCTCTACATCATAGCTAGCTTTCTCTCTTGCTATTTCCAGTAAAGAGGTTCTGATCTTCACCTTTTTGAAACTAGCAACTTCAAAAATTAGAAACTTCTTTAAAGAGTGTCTAGAAAATTCCAACTAGTAATTAATTAAGAATCGAACCGCTGGTGTTTTTTTTTAAACATCAGATTTAAGAGGGTAGGGCCAGTACTGGAATGAGAAGAAGAGGCTCACAATCCCAACTACCAGAAATATAATTTAGGGTTTAGGGCAAAAAAAAAAAAACCAGAAATATAATTTCCTCAAAATAACTTCAAAATGAAGTATCGTCTAAATGGTTTTTATTTATCTTTGACGGATATGATCATCGTTTCGTGAAACAGTTTCTCTCAATAAATGTTTTACTCGAAATTCAAACTTGTTCTTTCATTCTAGTGAAGTCTAGCTTCCTTACTAAACTTACCTAATTAAACAACATTCTTTGGTTGTAAAGGAATCATATGAATAAGCTTCACAAATTTGTTTTTGCTAAATAATGCCTCTTAGCGAAAACATCAAATTATTTCTTATGCACCAAAACCATGAGAATATTTATGAAATGAAATCCTTACGTAATAATGTAAGTGATTTGCCTGTTACCAAGTTTTTCTTTACCCGGCCCAAACTTCAATTCTCTTTTTCTCCTTTCATTGCAAGTATAAAATCCGTTTACAGATCATGCGAGCCTTTTAACAACAATGTGAAACTGCTATTTAAAAACCAATCTCTTAAAAAAACAATGTGAAACTGCAATTTAAAAACCCATAATCAGCACAAATCACAAAATGAAAGTATTATTTGGGTACATAACTCAAGTCAAAAGTTAACTCGAGAGTTGAGAGTAGAGTTGAGAGTAAAGATATGATATAGATAACATTTATAAAAAGTAGAACAACTTCAACTCTTGACCAAACTTTATGGTTGAGTTATGCCTCCTAAAATCTAATATAATATTAGAGTATATCCGATATTCGTTTGTTGATAGAGACATATCATATTTAATTTGGGTCACCCTGTAGATGTGTGCAGTCCTGCAAACTTCACGCTCCTAATATTCAGCTTGAATATGAGGAGTGTGTTAGAAGTCTCACATTGTTTAAATATACGACATTAATAGTAGAGCGGTCCACAACTCTAGTTAACTTTTGGCTTGAATTAAGTCTCTTCAATTCTAATAGTACATACCTCTTTATTTCAAAAAAAGTACATACCTCTTTTTCCATCTAAAACTCAGGACCTATTGGTGTTTGAGAATTCTCCTACCCAATAACTAGCCACCGAGGAAGCAACATTGTAGTACGTACCTTACAACCTTGCACATATACAAACATGATAAACCATCTTTCTTCCTCATTTCGGCTTAATTTCTTTCCCTTATTTTTTTCACATTATTTATATCATATCTCTCATTCTCTCGCTATTCTTCCTTTTTCTCACTTGTACAACTGTATAAGCGTGAATAAAAACTTAGGGAATTGTTATTCAGATCCCCCACAGTTATTCAGACCCAAAACATTTTAAGAAATCCAAAAATACCATTGTCGAACGCACTTTGAAAGTGCGACCCCTCTGTCACTTTGAAAGTGAGACAGGTGTCTCACTTTGAAAGCTGTCTCACTTACTTTCAAAGTGAGACAGTTGTCTCACAGGTAGCACTTTCAAAGTGTGTTAGGTTGCAGAAAAAAAAACAGCAATTCTAAAAACGACACTTTAACAGTAGAAAAGAAGAGAGAGAGAGAGAGAGGAGAAGATGGAGGTTGTTGTTTCGGTGGTGGTGGTGACGGTGGTGGTGGTGGTGGAGGAAAGAGGAAAAAGGAGATATATAGAGAGGAGAATATGGAGGTTGTTGTTGTGGTGATGGTGGTGGTGGTGGCGACGGAGGTAGTGGCGGTGGTGGTGGTGACGGCGGAGGTGGTGGGTGGTGGTGGTGGTGGAAGAAAGAGGTAAGGAGAGAGGGAAGAGAATGTGAGTGAGAATTTTTTATATTTTTTTTCATTAAGGGCATTTTAGTATTTTTACACTTTTAAGGGGGGTCTAAATAGCTGTGGGGGGTCTGAATAACAATTCCCAAAAACTTATTCTAATAAATAGAGCATGATAATTTAATAAGTGTTTTTCCATGCTTGAACTACACTTACACTAAGATAGGAAATGATGAAAATAGATATGTTGAGTGATGTGATATAAAAAGAATAAAGATATATAAAAAAATTGTGTGAAAATGAGATGAATGAGAAATAAAAATGTGAATGAACTCAAACTCTTTTATAAATCATTGCTAAAGTACTCAAGCATTCGATGCCATAGTTAATATTGCTAACAAAACATAATGCCAACTCACTTGCACTAAAATATTAGGCTGCGTCTATCGTGTGTCAGTTTGAAACTGACACACGATGCTTCAGTTTTACTATACGAGTGATAAGACAAAAATAACCTTTCTTGCTTAAATTTTTCCACCATCTTTCTCCTTCCATCATCACCAACTCACACTAGGTTTTCTGCTTTGGATGGTGGTTACTGTGGTTGGGCTTTGCAATAATGGGGATGGGTCGACCCGTTTCCTGCAAGCAAACCATATCTGATTGTGTTGAGTGGTAGTGGACTGGTGGCGGGCTGGCGGCGTTGCGGTACGCAAAGGAAGTGGTGGCGGCGCTGCCAGGGGAGAGGATTACCCATTTGCTTGCACAATTTCTTTTTACCATGCAGTTATGGGAAACAATGGCAACCACTGAAGCTTTAAAAATCAATCAATTTCTTTCATCATCACCAATCAATTTCTGGTTCACCTATGCTTTATCTGGGTTCCTTTACATCATCTTCTCATCTAGGTTCTTGAAGATCGATGTTTTATTTTCTGGAAAAAATTCAGCAAAGTTGATCCAGAGTTGTTAAAGGGTAACCTTTTTTTTCTTGCTTTGCCTAAATTAGGTTTGAGAAGATCTGAAAGTTGAAACAGTGGGCATTGAGAAACAAAAACAAGAAAACAAAAACATGCAAATATGAAAGTTTTGATGGTTAAGGATCTACCATGGAGGAAATCTGGTTTTGTTGTTCGAACGGTGGTGGTGGTCAGGGAGGGAGAGGGAGGTGGTGGCGGCGCTTCCATGGGAGTGAGAGGGGTGGTGGCGGCTATGGGATCTCAGATCTGGTTTGTGTTGAGTGGTGGTGGGGGCTTTGGGTGGAGATGCGAACCAGATCTAGTTGTGTTGAGTGATGGTGGCGGCGTTGCGGTACGCAAAGGAAGTGGTGGCGGCGCTGCCATGGGAGGGAGAGGGAGGTGGTGGCGGCGCTGCATGGGAGTGAGAGGGGTGGTGGCTAAGCATTGGAAGAGACAAGGGTATTTTGGTAAAGTTATATATATTTAATTAATGAATTATTATTAATATTAGCTTATCTGGACCGTTCAAATAAAAAATATTAAATCCAATGGTAGAAAGATAAACTGAAGCACCGTGGGTCAGTTTGAAACTGACCCACGGTAGATGAAACCAAAATATTAGTCCTTAATAGGTACTTTAAAGAATTAAATTTTGTTCACATCTCAATTAAAGTGGAAATTGGTGAAGAGAAGAGAGAATGTCTGAGATGTGATGGGTGATATATGATTGAATGAAAAGAGAGAGAGGTAGATGAAAAGTAGAGGTGGATATGGAGTAAGAATGCAAATGAACATAGCTTTGATGAAATAATGTTTCGTTGAAACTTGAAACACGCTTACCTAGTGAGATATGAGAGAAAAAGTAGAGAAATTAAACGAGATACATGATGAATGATACAAAGAAAAAGAAGAGAGATTTGGAAGAAAATGTGAGTGAAAATGAGATATAAGAGAAAAATGAAATGTGAATGAATTAATACTCATAGATATAATGGGTGATGTGACCCGAAAATAACGTAGAGAAGAAAAAGTATGTAAAAATAAAATGGAAGAAAAAATATGTGTAAATATATGAAAATGGATTTAAATTACATATTTGGTTTCCAAAAATAGTTTTTCCAAGTGAGTAAAGCTATTGGATTGAGAAAAATTACCTTAACATCCAATCCAACAGATAAACAAACACCTACACCTTGTGATTTTTTAATGAGCCAAACATGTTAGTTAAGCATATTTAGACATTGTTCTACAAATTCTAAAACCATAAGTAACTTTGTCCATAGCTTCTATCTTTTAGAATTAAGAAGAAAAAAGATGATATAAACTACGAGTTATGATATATACACACTTCTTCACTCTTTTTCTAATTTCATTTTCTATTATTTCTCTTTTCTTTATCAATCAAATCACATATCATATCTTCACTTTCTCTATTCTTTCTTCATATATCTCTCTTTTTCTCCACCTCTCCACACCTTAAAAATGTGGTGAAGATATAATTATTCTATAAACCACACATGTTATAATTTCTAGAAAAGGTTAATTTACACTTCATTTTCATCGACACTTAAAGAGTGAAATAGAATAGAAAAATAGTAGACATGATAAGTGATATAAAAATAGTAGAAACAGATATGAAAAGAATGTGATGGAAACAAAACCCAATGAATTACCCTTTTACGCCCTTGTTTCTGCTACAAGTTTCCTCTTCACGCTCAGAACTCCAAAACCTGTGATGCATGACTTCAATCATCCGTCAGCTTCAGTCCCAAACACCAAGGCCTTGCTTTGCCACCACACTCCTCCACTGTCCTTCTCAGAGAAATGCTGATCTCATCCCACACTTGCTTGCACTCACCTGCACTCCTTTCAAACCCCAAACAAGCCATTTTCTCAGCTATTTCATCCCAAACAACATTATTCTCCAAATACCCACTTTCTCTCACTCGCTGTTCCAAACTAGTCCTCAGCTGAATCAAGTTTGAAATCTCCATCTCTGACCAACTTCCTTGTTCAACACCTTCACAGTGATAATCATTTGCTTGGTTCTTGTTCTTATTTGGTTGCAATGCTTCAAGTTCTATCCCAATATGTTTCTTCACAACCTCAACCAATGCAGCATCTCTAGCTTCAACCCATGCTTTTTCCTTAGCCCAAAGTTGATGCACTTGTTGATCAAACCTCAAGGACTCTTTTTTCTTCCTTTCTTCCTCTTTAGACACCATCTCTTGCTCTCGTTGCTCAACAACATTCAACATTTTCTCCATCCAAGCATCTTGAGTCTCTATAATCTTCCTCATGTGGGAATCCACCATCTCCTCCACTTTAGCTCTCCAACTTTTTCTGTTCCTTCTATGACTACTTTGTCCCTGGTGTAACCCTTTCTGCTTATTCATCATGTGTGCAATGGCTGAAAGATCCTCATCATTGTTCTCAGATGAGGAGGTGTCAAATTCAGATGAGTTTGAGACACTTAGACTCTCTGAGGACTTGAGGTTGTTGAAGTCATGGCCATTGTTGTTGTTGTTCTCTTGGCTAATTGTGAAAGTTGGAGTTTGAATACAACCAAGGGGGTTTTTGTCTGAAGTTGAGGCATGATGAGTATTTGGTTCTCCACATATTGCTTCAAGCTGCCTAAAGAATCTGTAGTGCTTCCCATCTTGTCTACTAGCTTTACCTTCCTTGGTCTTCTTGTAATACTTGTACAAATTCTCAAACTTCTCTTTGCATTTCTTTCCACTTCTTTGGTACCCAAATTCCTCAGCCATTATCCTGAAACACATGCATCACACAGCTTTTATTATATGTATATATATATAAAAAAAAAGCATGAAGGATGAGAAGTTATTAGAACTTCTACAACATTTTTATACATTCACACTCATATCTCTTCAATGAACTTTGACTTATAAAAAACAATTCCTGAGTATCTTGATCTAAGTGAAATTTGGGAGTTGATGAAATTTTTCCAACAGATCTGGGAACAATATCTCTTCAGGAATAAAGTTTAGTTGACTCTGAAAAACAACTTTCACCTCATACATGTAAGAAGAGAAAAGAAAGAAGTAAGTAATGTGATACTTGATCAGAAAAGAATAAAAATATAGAAAGATTAAATAATTGAAAAATAAGATTGAAAAAAAAATGGAATGTGAATAAATCAAAACAATTCCTTAAAATTTAAAGTAAGGGGTCAAATCTTGCACTAATTAATGAAGCACAAATCATGTGATAGAATAATCTTTTTTTTTTTTGATGGGATGTGATAGAATAATCTTATTTTAAGCAGAAGGATATTATAATTTAATTAATATAATGGATACATTCTCTCTTCAATAAAGATGTCAGAAGACACTAATTATCTGCATTTGGATTAACAAAATTCCCATAGCCCTAGCTATATAGCTGAGCAAATTAGGTTTAACAGAACTACAAAACAAAACAAAGACAGGCTTTCAGGGCGAGCCAGCTATTGCAATGCTTGCACCTAGCTTAGCTGCAATGATTCACTCACAGAAAAATAAAACCAGTGCAAGTATAGACACACACATTGAGACAGTCAGTGGAATGAATTTCATAGAAACAACTAGAAATAGCTATAAAAAAAGGCACATGAATCTCCCAGTTCCAATCTATAGCCTGTCATTTTCAAACGCAAGAAAGGAATAATTAGCCCAAAAAAAACTTGCTAAACCAGTAAAGACCAAAGGAAAAACAGTTAGAACAAAGAACAGGTGAACAACCATATTTAATTTCTTCATTCCCTACTATGAACTACTATACTTGTTCTTTTCAAACCAATCATGGATCTGAGTCTAGACAGAAAACAAACACAAAAGCTAAAGTGGGGTTTTTCATTCTTGAGTATGTGTATGTCTGGACACCTAAAAACAAAATTATGGTGAACAGTAGCAGGAGTTAAAGAAAAATTGCTTCTGTCTGTCATAATTCACGGTACATCCAAACACATGTACTGAATATGTTTATATATACCTAGAAATTTCATTCCACAAGGGTGCTTTGTGGTTATTCTCTCTGAACTTGGAATCAAGACGAGATCTGATCTCAAGAAGAGAAAGAGTCTCCTGCCTAGGCCACCTGTTGTTCCCGGAGTCAAACCCCAACCACCCTTTATCTGCAGCAGTAGCAGCAGTGTCTATTCTGCTGCAGAATAATGCAGAAGTAGTAACAGTAGCAGTAGCAGCAGCATGATCTGAAGCAGCAGCAGCAACAGTAGTAGAGCTATTTGTGGGGTTAACAGTACTGGTGGAATAGTCATGATGATGAAGATACTGATGAGTGAAGCCACGAGGTAAGAAAACGTGATCCCCTACCATCATAGGGTCGTAGCTGTTTGGTGGAGGAAAAAAAGGAGTAGGAGCGTTTACACCACCGTGTCCACCACCATAAGCACACGGTGGTGGCTCTGAAAGTGTGTTGTTGGTGGTGGTTCTAGCTGATATTAGTCTCCGGAGATCCTCTGGAAAACCATATGGGTCACTCATCTTGTTAAATGGAAGTAGTACAGTGTTTTGTGTGGGAGAGAGAAGGAAGTGTAGAGCAGACAGAGGATGAGAGAAGGGTCAAGACTCAAGAGATTAATTGGTTCTGTCTTATTTATTTATTAATTTATTGTTGAAGGGAGACAGGATCCGAGTCTACCGCAAATCTTAAAAGTTAGACTTACTACTCACTCTTGTACCTAGCTAGCTCACAGAGTATTACAGTCTATGCAGAGAGAGTGAGAGAACCCAATGACCTTATTTATTTAAGTATAAAGGATTGGTGACACCTTCTCCATACAAGCATCCCCTTTAATTTGTTACTTTACTACAATTAATATAATATAAAATTATTTAAATATGATATAAAAAATGTGAATAATGTTCATGTTCACTTATCATATGTTTAAATTTAATCTTTTATTAGAAAATTCGAGGGGAGTAAGGATCAAATAATGAACCGTTTGATCATTGAAACTCTGGTATTAATAACAGATAACAAATTATCTCAAAACTTTACTAATTACACCATTAAGGTAAATTATGTTGTACCCATAAAATATTTTGGGTATGGTACTCGCATTGAGTAATTTAATAGATGATTATTATATTTTTGTAGGTAAATTTTACATTTTCGCATTTCATTTTACTATTCAATTAATTTCATCTCATCAAATTTGTTTTTTAATGAAAAATGGTTTAGTTATAGAGATGAACGATGATGGTTGAGATGCGCGTAAAATGACATGACTGACGGATGAACAAAGTCTAAAAAAACACAACTTATAAATCTCATGTCTCTAAGAATGAAACGTTGCATCACTATGATAAAATAACATCAAAATTATAACTTGTACATGCTTCTTTATTATTGAATTATCTCATTTTAAGCACCATATCTTGATTTGAGTTAATGTACCATAACAAACACCATTAATTAAACTATTAGGTAAGATATTCAAATTAATGGTTATACATAATATTCTACACCCCTTCTCAACCAAACTTGGTCATCATTTTGATTTAAGGTTCTTAATTATAAAAATAACTATAGAAATGAGTAAAATAGTCCCTAGACAATCAAAAAAATATATATTGTTTAATTTAGTCATTCTAAAAATCAAATTAAAGGTTAACACTAAAAAAAATTCTAAATATCAAAGTTGGTCAACTTTTCTTGCCAATGGTTAAACGCCTGCAGTACTGGTTGAGTCATTGAGTGACGGATGCACAGTACGTGAGGCTTCAATTCACCTCTTTTATTACTAGTTTACTTAGAGCAACTCCAACGCTGGGCTCTTAGGCCAGCTGGAGTTGCTAAGAGCCGGCTCTTATTTTTTCCCTGCATTGGAGAGAGCCTTAAAGCTCTTAGCTACAGTCCAGAGGCTCTTCTGCAAGAGCTCCTGCTTAATGAGCTCTTATATTAAAAAACGATTATTTTCTCTCACATGCTCCTCATCAACTACTTTCAGAGGGAAGAAACGGTAGAAGGGAAGAAGAAGAAGAACAGATTTGAAATAAACTAACACAAGAACAAAACCAAAATCAATTTTTTTAAAAAAAAATCCAAACTTTACAACCAAAATCAAACTTTTACACTGCAACTGATATTTACATAGGAAAAAAAAAATTCTGAGCCTTGCATGTCCGATCTTGTTGAAAGGGAGACTTGCATGTGCGAAAAGGGGCTTCCTTTCCCCTGATCTGATCTGGTGGCTCCGATTTGGGTGGTGGTAAGTCGATTTGGGGGCGGTGAGGTGGATTTTGGCTGTGGTGGTGGGTGTTTGAGGCGGTGATGTGGGTTGGGTTTCGGTGGGGGTGAGGTGGGTTTTGGGTTTCAGTGGTGGTGAGGTGGGTTTTGGGTTTCAGTGGTGAGGTTGGGTTTCGGTGGGTTGGGTTTAAGTGGTGGTGGTGGGGTTGCAGAGGTGGGTTGGGTTTCAGAGGGGAGAAGAAGAAGAAGAGAAGAGGGGAGAAGAAGGGAAGGGGGTTTCGAGGAGGCAGGGGAGAAGAAGAGAAGAGGGGAGGAGAAGAAGAAGAAGAGGCTTTCGGTGGGTTGGGTTTCAGTGGTGGTGGTGGGGTTGCAGAGGTGGGTTGGGTTTCAGAGGGGAGAAGAAGAAGAAGAGAAGAGAAGAGGGGAGGAGAAGAAGAAGAAGAGAAGAGGGGAGGAGAAGAGGGTTTCGAGGGGGGGGAGGGGGAGAGGCGGCTAGGGTTCACAAATTGGGCTCTTGATGGGTTTATATACCAGCAGGTCACCCTCCCGTTGTGGACCGGTTTCAGACCGGTTTTGACCGGCTGGAGCCGGTTTTTTAACCGTTTTAGGTTGTCTGACTGGTTTGGCCGGTTATCAGACCGTTTCTCTCCCATTTTCAGCTTTTATACATTATATATAGTGTGCACTTCATCATTTTACACATCAATTCAAAATGGATCACCAACATTATCAACAATACTATGATTTGTTGGACGATCAAACACTTCCCACCAATGAAAGTTCTCAACCTCCGCCGGTGTTACAACAAGGAAACCAACCTTCACAGGTGTTTCGACCTACGCCGTCATTTCCTCCTCACAACCAAGCGCGTCACACCCGAGGCAATTTTCAAATTTCTCAACACCAAATGTCTCCATATCCACCTCAAAACCAATCGCATCACCCCGGTGGCAATTTTCAAAATTCTCAACACCAAATGTCTCCATATCCACCTCAAAACCAACCGCATCACCCCGGTGGCAATTTTCAAAATTCTCAATACCAAATGTCTTCATATCCACCTCAAAACCAATCGCCTCACACCGGTGGCAATGTTCATAATTCTCAGTACCAAATGTTTCCATATACATCTCAAAACCAACCACTTCACCCTGATGAAAATTTCACAAATCCACAATACCCCATGTATCCACCACAATACCAATTTCAAAGCCAAGCCCCTCCTACTGGTAGCACTGGTTCAAAAGTCTCTGATACACAATGTGAGGCTACGCCTGATGATACACAACACGAGGGTCTAGATGATATTGATCTTGAAGATGAGGATCAATCTTCTGGAAAGAAACGCACCAGATGGAGGGTTAAAGACGATTTACTTCTTGTTCAATCATGGCTCAACATTTCTAAGGATCCGACGGTGGGAACTGATCAAACGGCAGCAAAGTTTTGGGATAGGATCCGCGACCAATTTGATGAGTACCGTGACTTTGACACTCCTCCGAGGACAGGGAAGATGCTGAAATGTCGTTTTGGAAAATTGAGTAAAGATATTCAATTCTTTACCGGTTGCTACAACAAAGTTACCACTCCTTGGAAAAGTGGACACTCAGAGAAGGATATCATGGCTGAGGCGCATGCCCTATTTCAGGTAGACCATAAAAAAGATTTCACACATGAGAATGTATGGCGGATGGTGAAAGATGAACCAAAGTGGAAGGGACAATCAATGAAAACCAATTCAAGGGGACAAAAGAAGTCAGGAGCTGGCGCCGACGGAACATCGACTGACCCAAGTGCATCAATTGATTGCGACGAATATGAGGCAACACCACCAACAACTCGCCCGAAGGGCAAGAAGGCAGAGAAGAGAAAGGCCAAAACAACAGATACTGCGTCAAGTACTCTATCTTTTGCTCCTCACCCTGATGTGTTAGCCATGGGGAAGGCTAAAATGGAAATGATGGCAAATTTTAGGGAGATAAGGAACAGAGAACTAGATTTGCAACAAGCTGACCAACAACTGAAACAAAGTGAACTGCAATTGAGACAGGAAGAACTCAAATTTAAGAAGGCGGAGAACTTTCGGGCATATATGGATATCCTTAACAAGAACACATCTGGAATGAACGATGAGGAGTTGCGTACGCATAACGCACTACGTGCTTTCGCCTTAAGTGAACTAGGAATGTCTTAAATCTTCTTGTGTTTCTTAATGTGTATTAGTGATGTAATTTTATTCTTCCAATTTCTTAATGTGTATTGCATCAATGTTGTAACTTTATTATTCTAGCTTCTTCATGTGTACTGAATCAATGTTGTAATTTCGTTATTCTAATTTCTTAATTAGTATATTGTCAATGTCGTAATTTTATCATTCAAATTTCGTAATAAGTACTATGTCAATGTTGGGGAATATAGCCGTTGGGGAATATAGCGGTTGGGGAATATAGCCGTTGGGGATATAGCCGTTGGGAAATATAGCCGTTGGGAAATATAGCCGTTGGGAATATAGCGGTTGGGTAATATAGCCGTTGGGAATATAGCCGTTGGGAATATAGTCGTTGGGGAATATAGCCGTTGGGAATATAACCGTTGTTTCTCTTATTTATTCATGCCATATTTCATTCATTTCAACATTCAACAGTTCTTTCGTTCTCTCATCTTGTATTCCTCCTATCAAATTACACCAATATTTTGTCATTTGTGCCATATAATGGATCCAAACAATTTACCCGACTGGAACACATTTTACAACGAATGTGTGGAGGATTTTATGAATGACACGTTCGTTGAAGATATGATGCAGCAGGAGATGGAGTTCTATCAACAACAACAACAACATGCCAACACCGTTAGGCCCAAGAAAACAAGAAGAGTAATAAAGAGAGATCGTGAAGCTGGGAACGAGCGGTTGATGAAGGACTACTTCTCTGAAAATCCTGTATACACGGAAGAGCTTTTCCGACGAAGGTTTCGAATGCGAAAGCATGTGTTCCTCAGAATTGTAGAGGCCCTTGGGTCTTATAACCCGTACTTTTTAATGTCCGTTGATGCAGTTGGAAGACAAGGTCTATCACCATTACAAAAGTGCACCGCCGCTATTCGTATGTTAGCGTATGGATCACCTGCTGACAGTGTTGATGAATACGTTAGAATTGGTGAAAGTACTGCAATTGAGTGCTTAAAGAATTTTGTAGAAGGTGTGTGTGAAGTATTTGGTGGGCAATACTTGAGGCGTCCAAACGAGGAAGACATGACACGCCTACTTCAATGGGGGGAGTCTCGTGGATTTCCAGGTATGTTAGGTTCCATTGATTGTATGCATTGGGAATGGAAGAATTGTCCAGTTGCGTGGAAAGGTCAATACACCCGAGGTGATCATGGAAGACCCACAATCATGCTTGAAGCAGTGGCATCACAAGACTTGTGGATTTGGCATGCATTTTTTGGCATTGCAGGCTCAAATAATGACATTACTGTGCTAAACCAATCTCCCGTGTTTAATGAGGTTTTGCGTGGAGCTGCTCCCATGGTGAAATTTAGAGTGAATGAAACAATGTATCACATGGGATACTATCTAGCAGACGGTATCTATCCCGAGTGGGGTACATTTGTGAAGACCATCCCAATGCCACAAGGAGAAAAAAAGCAAAAGTTTGCCAAAAGACAAGAAGCAGCAAGAAAGGACGTGGAACGTGCATTCGGAGTGCTCCAATCTCGGTTTGCGATTGTCCGTGGTCCATCACGCTGGTGGCATCCGAATGACATGAAGTCAATCATCTATGCTTGCATCATATTGCATAACATGATTGTTGAAGATGAGCGCAACACGTACAAAGGTAATTTTGTTTATGAGCAGGTCAATAATGACATATCGGATGCTGAAGTATTAAGCGGTCC
Source organism: Lotus japonicus (assembly GCF_012489685.1). Classification (NCBI taxonomy): domain Eukaryota; kingdom Viridiplantae; phylum Streptophyta; class Magnoliopsida; order Fabales; family Fabaceae; genus Lotus; species Lotus japonicus. The sequence continues at coordinate 55,520,367 of NC_080042.1, forward strand.
TATTCCCGCTTTTAGAAATATGTTGGAAAGGAGAGCACATCAAATTGAAAAGTCAATCCATCGCCAACTTCAAGCAGACTTGGTGGAGCATATCTGGGACCTTCCTGAAATCAATAATAATGAAACTTAATCTTCACGCCTTGATGTGTATTTCGTTTCAAATGTATTGTTGTTTATTTTTCATTCTCATGTATTTCCTTTCGTATTTATTTTGTTAATGTAATGTATTAAGGTCTCTCTTAGGGATTGTTGTACTCTTTTTCCTTCACTAGGCTTGTATCCCAATTGGGCTTTTCCTAGTAAGGTTTTAATGAGGCTCTCTCTCTCAAGTTTGACTCTCTTTTATTTCTATAATTCAATACAATGTACTTTTTTAAAAATTTTAGGAAAATTAATTTTAAATTAAATTAGTATAAGTAATAATTAAATTAATTTCTAGTTGAAGTATTGATATACTATTAAATTTTAAATCTAAATTAGGTGAAAATAAATATCATTATTTAATGTTGTATGGTGGGACACAGTGGGACCCTTGTAATAGTAATTTAAGAGCCCATGCATTGGAGCAAAATCTGCTTCAGGCTCTTAGCAGGCTCTTAAGTCTGACGTGGCACATGAATAGTGTAGAATAGTGCTGAATAGTGTATAAAAGCCCAAATAAGAGCCTAAGCATTGGAGTTGCTCTTATTATTATATATGCGGTGCTGAGAGACGATCTTGGCAATTGGCATAAGGGAATATCTTAGTGCATTTTTTGAAAAACAACAAGGTGAAATTAAAACTATGGTGAATAGAAAAATTGAATTTATCATAGTGATTTTGACTCATCTAGGTGATTAGCGGCGGTTTTAACTTCCCCAAAGCTAAACTAGTGACAATTAACCAATAGCCGAGGAAATTGCATCCAATTGTCGTTTTCGCATTGATTTTTTGGCTACCGCTGGAATAACCATTATGTCATATGAAATTTTAAATGTGTAACAGCAATTATAACTGTCTCTAAATAAAAGATTATGTGCAGACTTCTTAGCGAAGCATGGAGCGAAGCAGGATATGCCTTTAGTGGTTATAGAGCAACCCTTGGAGGGTTTGAGGTTTTTGGTTTTGGCTGATGCCTTGGGAGTCTCCTCTGTGAGGCCTTAGCTGTCTTTTTCTTTATGGAATGTACCAAAAAAAAATAAAAGATTATGTGTGATTTTTTAATAGTTGGGTAACGCTTCAGCCGTCACTAAAGAGTTTCGCGGCATTATTTTTTAGGCATAATCTATCTATATATATATGAAAAGAATGTTTTTTTCTATAAAACCTATGCCATGTGACATCCCCTAATTCATCCAGTTTCCCTCCAAGAAAAAAAATGATATTCCGTTTTTTGTCACAACATAGAAGCCCCATATATAATATGATCTAATTAATTAAATTAAAATTGTCAAAACATTTAATGAAATAAAAATTCAAAACACAACAATTATAATAAATGAGCCTACAGAACGAAAAAAAAAATTCAATTTTTTTGAATTTCCATTTAATGCATGTATTCACCATTCTCTTTTTCCTTCCCTTTATAATCATCTTTTTTACCTTTTTCCAGTTTCGATTCAACATATAGAATTCTTAATATTTTTGGTAAATTTAATTAGTTTTATGTCCATTAATGACAAGTTTATGGATTTGTATCAAATTTTAATAATAATATATTTTAGAATTCAAAAATATTAATAATGGTTCATGCCCAAAATTCCTATGATTGCTCCTCATTCCTCAATTTTAATTTCTTGCATACGTTGTAAAATGGATATGATGAGTAATGGATATTTGCAACACAATTATTTTTTATTTTTCAATTTTAAGCATCATTACTTTCTTAATTTTGATGTTTTAAAAAAAAAAATTGAAAGCAAAAGGATATTATTGATTGGAAGCAAGACATGAGGACAACCCCTTAATAAAGGCCATACAAGCTATCATCTCAAAAACCCACCCCAAAGGCCAAAACATAGAGGATGTGCCTCATTAAAACCTTATTAGGAAAAAAAACCATTTAGGAAAAACCTTAGTGAAGGAAAAAGAGTACACAAACTCTAAAAAGCCTAAGGAATACAATAAATATAAATCAAATAAATATTCCATATTTTGGACACTCATTATTACAAAATTTTTAATCCTTATAATTGAAATTAATGACTCTAATAAATCCCTAAACTTGATGAATAGAATAAATTACCTTATTTCAATTCAAATTTAAATTAAAAAATTCAAATTTGAAATCTTTTTTTTTTATTTTAAGTATTTTAGTAATATAATAAATATTGAAAACAATTTGAGACTAACTGTATATTTTAAAAAGTTCAAAAAGAAAAGATGACAGTTTGATTTTTAGTAGAGCATCATTGGAGGAAGCAGATTGTCTTATGCAGTTGCTAAGGTATTGAAAATGTTTAACTGAATTGTATTGATTGTAAAACTGAAGAGTACAATTGATGATCTCTCTATTTATAGAGAGTTACAAGCTTGCATAAGAAGCTAACCAATTCTGTTATGCCAGCTCAGCTTTGACAGCTAAGCATGACAGCTAAGATAACTAACTACTAGACTTGACAGCTAAGATAACTAACTACTAGAGTAACTAACTCCATAGCATATACTCTAATATACCCCCTCCAACTCAAGGTGGGTGAGAAACAAGTTTCTCAGCCACATTGAGTTTGGTTCTAAGTGCTTCAAACCGAGTAGGAGAGAGGGCTTTGGTGAATATATATATCTGCAAGCTGATCAACTGAAGGTACATGATGAACAAAAAGAGACTGATTCAGAACCTTTTCCCTAACAAAGAAAATGTCTAGTTCCATGTGCTTTGTCCTAGTGTGAAGCACTGGATTATGGGTCAAAGCAACTGCCCCCATATTATCACATAAGATTCTGGGAGTCATGAATGGAACATGAAGCTCATGAAGCAGAGATTGAATCCATAGCAACTCAGCAGAAGTATTGGCCAGACTTCTGTACTCGGCTTCAGTACTGGATCTGGCAACCAGTGTTTGCTTTTTAGATGTCCAGGAGACAAGATTTGGTCCAAAGAAAACACAGGAACCTGAGGTCGACCTTCTATCATCAGGGTCAGAGCCCCAATCTGCATCACAATATGCAGTCAATGGCACTGGAGTATGCAAAGAACAAGGCTTAATTAGCATGCCATAATGAATAGTTCCCTTTAGATACCTAAGTATCCTTTTGACAGCCTTCCAATGATCTTGTAGAGGTTGGCTGAGAAATTGACACACTTTATTGACAGCAAAACTAATTTCAGGTCTAGTGAGAGTTGCATATTGCAAAGCCCCCACAATGGACATGTAAAGTGTAGGATCTTCAAAGTAGTCACCCCCATGTTTGCTCAATTTTGAATTACTAACCATAGGTGAAGAAATTCCCTTAGCCTCAGCCATATCAGCCCTCTCAAGTAGATCTCCTATGTATTTGGACTGAGTTAAGAGGAGTGATCTGTCTTGCAAGTGGTGTACTTGAACCCCTAGAAAATAGTCCAATTGGCCCAACTGCTTCAAAGCAAACTCGGAATTAAGTTTCTGTACTACCTCTTGAATAAAAGGCAAGAAATTGCCTGTGATGATTATGTCATCAACATAGACAAGAATATAGATCACATTGGACTTGTTGTGAAAGGTAAATAAGGAAGGATCACAGCAACTAGCCTTAAAACCATACTTAACCAAAGCTGCCTTCAATCTATCAAACCAAGCTCGAGGAGCCTGCTTGAGTCCATATAAAGCTTTATTAAGCTTGCACACAAAAGACTTGTCTGAATTCTGAAAACCAGTGGGCTGTTGCATGTACACCTCTTCTTGCAAAGCACCATGAAGAAAAGCATTGTTCACATCTAGCTGATGTATATGCCACTGTTTAGAGACAGCCAAACTAAGGATCAACCTAATAGTGATTGGTTTTACCACAAGGGAAAAAGTTTCAGCATAATCAAACCCCTTTACTTGATGATATCCTTTAGCCACAAGGCGAGCTTTGTATCTATTGACTGATCCATCAGGATTTTCCTTAATCCTAAACACCCATTTACACCCTATAGGATGTCTCCCCTTTGGAAGAGAAACCAGAGTCCAAGTATTGTTGGCCATGAGTGCTTCATATTCTGACTTCATTGCTGCTAACCACTTAGGATCTTTTAAAGCATTCCTCGTAGTGGTAGGCTCAGTTTGTGCAAGTAATAGAGTTGGAAAAAGTCTTGGCATAACAATACCAGACTTAGACCTAGTCTGCATTGGATGAGCATTAATTACTGGAGGCACAGCAGAGGAATCAGATGCTGGAGGAGAAGCATTAGGTGTAACTGCTTCATTAGGAGAATGAGGAACTGAAGATCCTTCATGCCCAAGAGAAGAACCAGTAGCTGCAACTGCTTCTGCAGAAGCCTCTTGTAGAGGGTGAGAAGAACCAGGAGCTGCAGGAGATGCAGCTGCTGCAAAGAGAGGTTGCTGCTCAAGAGGAACTGAAGCAATAACAGGAATAGTAGAAGAGATTCCTGAACAGCTAGACATCACAGCATCAGAACTAAACAAAGTGGAATATGGAAATTTAAACTCATTAAACCTCACATCTTTGGAGATGTAGATTTTTCCATCACTAGATAGACACTTGTAACCTTGGTGAGAGGAAGAATAGCCAAGAAAAACACACTCTCTAGACCTGAAGGAAAATTTAGATGAATTGTAAGGTCTGAGATGGGGATAACATGCACTTCCAAACACCCTAAGGATACTATAATCTGCTGGAACTTTGAAGAGTTTGTGATAAGGACTAATGTTATCAAGAACTGGAGTGGGAAGCCTGTTTATGAGAAAAACAGCAGTAAGAAAAGCATGGTCCCAATAAGAATTAGACATGTTAGCATAGGCCAAGAGAGACAAACCAGTTTCAACTATATGGCGATGTTTCCTCTCAACACTACCATTTTGATGGTGTGTGTGAGGACAAGTCAGTCTATGGTCTATACCTAGCTTAGTAAAATAACTAGAGGTTTGAATTCTGTGCCACCATCAGTTTGAACTGATTTTATTTTAAGACCAAATTTCAATTCAGCCATGGCTTGAAATTGAAGAAACACAGAACAAGTATCAGATTTTCTTTTAATAGGATAAATCCAGGTGAACCTGGAGAAGGCATCAACACAAGTAAGAAAATAAAAATAACCAGCAGAAGATTCAATGGAGGCAGGACCCCATAAATCTGCAAATATTAATTCTAAAGGAGAAGTATAAACTGTAGTAGAAGAAGAGGAAGGTAATCTATGAGATTTAGCAACACAACAAGCTTGACAAACTGAAAACTTTGATTTATGTGGTATTGGTATTTTACATATGGAAAGAGCAGATTGCAGAGCCTCATGATGAGGATGCCCTAGTCTAGAATGCCACAATTCATATGATGTGTGGCTTGGTACATTAGGTACATTATTTAAAACAGAAACTGTATGATTAACATCAGCAGGAGAAGACTTGGTCACTGAAAAGGTAGAGGGGACAGAAGCAGAAGAAAGTCCCTTGAGGAATGTTGAGGAGTGCATGCCATCAAAGGTGTATAAGCCATCTTGACCAAGAGAGCCACGAAGGAGAGTCCTAGAATTGTCCTGAGATTTAACAGTGCAATGGTAAGGATGAAACTCAAAGAAAACACCATTATCCCTGGCAAATTTACTAACACTGACAAGATTTTTAGTAATATTAGGAACTAACAAAAGATTGTGAAGTTTTAGAGTGGTGTGTGTGTGTAATGGAGAAGAAAAGGAGGCTGAACCAATAGACTTTATAGGCAAACCTTGTCCATTACCCATGAACACTTGATCATTGCCAGGAACTGACATGCTATCTGAAAGAACTGAGGCATCATGAGTAACATGATGTGTAGCTCCTGAGTCAGGGAACCAACTGCCAAGAGTGGAAGGAGCAGAAGCTACCATAGCCTGTGGTGCAGAAGCAATCATAGCCTGAGGTGCACGAGGGTGCTGTGCTGGAGCTCGAGGAAATAAACCAAATCCAAAGCCAGAAGGTGCAGGAGCAGTGTAACCATAGCCAGGAGACGCAAACATAGCACCTTGTTGTAAAGGAAGGTTAGGACCATAGCCTGATCCAGCAAAAGGCACACCAAATTGTGCAGGAGAGCCAAAAGGCTGAAATCCACGAAAAGGTGTGTAACCAAACTGTGGAAGCAAGCCAAGAAGAGAAGAAACAGCAGCTTGTGAAGACATAGTAGGTTGACTCTGAGAACCAGAGGAAGAAGAATTTCCTCGATGATAGCAGATGCTAGCATCATGACCAAATTTATGACAGATTTGGCACTAAACAGAGCCACGACCACCACGATTTGATCTGCCACCGCGTGCACCATAATTGTTGTAGCCACCGCGATCACCAGAGCCACGAGAATCGCCAGATCTACCACGATCATCAGATGCGGAGGAAGATTCAACGTTGCTCGAGGCATAGTTGACTTCAGTGTGTACCGGTAACGGAGGCGCGACGGTCACCGGAGACGGTGCAGTAGGTGTCGCCGGAGACGGAGAAACCACCGGCGACGGCGGTGGTGCAGTCGCGTGAGCGAGAAGCGCCGCCGGTGCAGAAGCTTGAAGTTGTCGTGCGCGCGATCGATCCAAACGCGCTTCATGCGCGATGATCATCGCCTCAACATGCGAGATCGAGCACTGCTCACTCCGATTGTAAACAATCGTCATCAGAGGACTATAGTCATCAGGAAGACCATCGAAGATCGCTTCCAGATGTTCACGATAAGAGATCGGATCGCCAATCGTGATGAGCGCATTCACGATCGACTTCACACGCTTGAGAAAATCCGAAGTACTCTTCGATCCTTTGGTGATGGTGCGAAGCTCAGATCGCAATTGTGTAGATTGCGCGAGTGACTGAGCTTGAAAGAAATCAAGAACAGCTTGCCAAACCTCCCACGCGTGCTTGCAATTCACAACGGTAGGAAGCACAGAAGGCGATAGAGAAGAAAGAAGCCATGTGAACAAAGCAGAATCCTGTTGCTCCCAGAGTTGATATGCAGGATTCTCAATAGCATTGATACGATCCTGTTCACTGAGAAAACGCAGTGGAATCTCTGGATCTACAAGAAAACTCTGCAAGCGATGAGACCTGACAATTCCTTCAACATGTTGCTTCCATGAGAGGAAATTGGAATCATCAAGCTTCAGCGTGAGCTTGTGAACCAGTGTAGATGCACTCGATTGTGACAGAGCCACTGAAACTGGTGCTGGAGTAGGTATAGGAGTTGCAGGAGCAGAAGCTTCATCAGCCATAGTGATGAAGAAGAAGAAGAAGAAAAACCTAAGAAAAATCTGAGAGAAAGTCCTCAAGGACCGTACCTTGCTCTTGATACCATATTGAAAATGTTTAACTGAATTGTATTGATTGTAAAACTGAAGAGTACAATTGATGATCTCTCTATTTATAGAGAGTTACAAGCTTGCATAAGAAGCTAACCAATTCTGTTATGCCAGCTCAGCTTTGACAGCTAAGCATGACAGCTAAGATAACTAACTACTAGAGTAACTAACTCCATAGCATATACTCTAATATAAGGAAATATGAGCAAGCTTCTCGACAGTTAGTCAATTTGGACAAATCAGAAATCTCTTTCAGCCGAAATGTGACAGATACAGGTATGGAAATGATCCGAGGAAGGATGGGGGTAAAGGTTGTTGATGTCATGACAAGTACCTGGGCTGCCTACTATTATTGGACGATCCAAGAAGACGGTCTTCAATAAGGTTCATGAGAGAGTGTGGCGCAAGCTCCAGGATTGGAAAGGGAAGTCCCTCTCTTAAGCGGGTAAGGAGATTCTCCTTAAATCAGTGACACAGGCAATCCCAACCTATGTCATGAGTTGCTTCAAGCTTCCAAGTGGGGTTTGTGATCGCATTGAGAGCGCTATGGCTAACTTCTGGTGGGGTCAGAAATCAAATGAGAGGAAGGTTCATTGGTCAAGTTGGAAAAATCTCTGTAGACCCAAAGGTGGTGGAGGTTTTGACTTGAAATAATATTAAAAATATCACAATTTTTTTAAAAAAATCACAAATTCAAAAATATAATTCATAAAAAAAGTTTACTTCTTTTAACATCTTTGTTTTCTGACTTTTCTCTCATGGAGTCATGGAGCTGGTGTGTCTCTTTGCGTCTCTCAATTGTTTGGCTTCCCAAGAAAAATGTGCTTTTTTGGTCTCAAGTTTGGTGTGTCTCTCAATGGACTATTTAATTTTCATTATGTTCATCGTCTTAAAGGTTGAGGATAGCAATGTTTTTTCCTCAAGTTATCTGATTTTTTCCCTTGCTTTGTTTATGTTCATATTGCTATATAAATACATTTTGATGGACTTTAATTGCAGTTTCCCCATTCTTTCCAGGTTAAGTCGCTCTTAGAGCATCTCAAATGCAAGGTTATTAGTTTTTATTTTGGAGTTAAGAACTAAGAATTAAGAACTTTACCATTGGAGGTGCTGACATTGACTCCTTAGTTCTTATTTTTAAGAACTCAGTTCTTATATAAGGAGTTTTGCTTTTTGAGTTCTTAGCTTAAAATATTAATTATTTCTCTCTCATCCAAATTACTTTATTACTTTATGAGTTTTGTTTTATTACTTTATGAAAATAAAAAGTATAAATAATGTGGTTGGTGAGACCAAATGAATAGTGATAAGAACTAAAAACTTATAACTAAGAATTCATGGTTGGAGCAAAATTGCTTGAGAGTTGCTTAAACACATGTGGCAATACGGGCCCACATAAATAATGCTAAGAACTAAGAAATAAGAACTAGCATTGGAGATGCTCTTAGTAACTTAACGTTGATGATAATCCTTCATTCGATCCCTCTCTTCTTCTATTTTTTGGGATTTTTAGTTTTTCGATGGAGAGTTTTGCTCCTTACCCTCTTCTTATATTTCCTTTTTCTACTACTTAAAGGTGATGGAATGAGGCAAATGCTGATTGATTTATCCATGGTTGTCTGTAATGTTATTCACCTTGCTTTCTCAACTAAGAATTGTTATGACTAGGACGAAGACATAATTTCAAATAGGGGGACCAAAATCTAAAAGACTATTTACATGTTTGGATACACGCCAGAAATTGTCGTGAAGGAAAACCACTTCATAGGTCATCTTCATCAGCTTTTTTCTCCATCACCAAAAGCGACGTTCGCGATTACATCCTCCATTTTACGCGTCAATTGGAAGAGTCCTTATATTTGGTCTTCAACGTTGGCCTCTCAGAGGCTGGTTTCCATGGACATTATCATTTTGAGGGACTCCTCCGAATCTCGACAGTGAGTTTGGACGGTGAATCTTCGTCAACCGTTGTGTGATGGTGTGGGTCTTCAATTGAAAACAAATGAAAATCAAAGATAAAAAGAGGAAGGTAGTAGTGGTAGTCACATAAGGAGAGGGGGACCATAAGACATATTATAAAGTATTGGTATGAAAAATTTAAAAAATGGGATGATATGACTCTTGGACTATTAAGACTAAAAAATAGTAAAATATCTCGCTTCGACCGTCAAGGCTAAAAAAATCATTCATATCTATATATTGTCTTTTTTTTAAACACATATCTAGATATTGTCTTACTAATATAAAAGTTATAAAATAAAAAATTAACACTTAAATGAACATTCTACCTAACTATAAGTCAACATATAAATTATTAGAAGAAAAATAACTTTTTAAAATAATTTCATCATTTTTTGTGATTATTCCATAATTTAGCACAAATACTTCAATTATTTCTTAATAGTATTAGTGTAGAAATATGTTAATAGTTAAAAATATTATTCAAACATAATTTTTATATAAATTTTAATCATTAGAAATAATTTTTTGTCATACACTTTTCTTTCATTGAATAAATTTTTTGTTTTAAAAAAGTAATTATTAAAAACAAATAAGTATGGTAATTTTATGTGTAAAAAATAGCGCCCGTGCATTGCACGGGCTACTACACTAGTTACCATTAAACACATTTAATATCTAGACATTAATTCGTGAGCAAGAATCAGGACAAGAATCTTCAACATCATATAGTCTTTGGAAAATCTAATAGATCCACCCTTGGGTTAGCGAGCTCCAAGCCCACGTGAAAGCAAATAGAAAATAGGCAAATAATGAGCATGAATCATGCACTTATGAGCATATATTCCCCCATATAATTATAATCTATCTTGATAAGATTCTTAAGCATGTATTTTGCACTTTTCATGTTTTAAAAAGCTCTTTTGTTGTTCTTCCAAATTCTGCAAAAGTTCATGTACTAGGCATAGGCAGCATACAAGTCTTGCCATCTTTGATCTTGCGCAATGTCTTGTATAGTTGTATATCTCATCCTTTCATTTTTCAATTGAACTTGCTTTCTCTGAGTGCCTTGTCCAAAGTTTATATGATTATATTGTCATTTTTCATACTCATGAGTTTTTTGTCCAAGATCACAAGCCATTGAAGAAGATTGGCAGGGTTAACATCCATGATCGATGGCTTATACATCTTGATCATCAATCAAGATTCTTCACCCATTGTTTGTCTTATTCCTATTGATACTTGTAATTCTGTTCCCAAAAGCCAGATTTGTGTACTTGACAAGTGTATACTTTGATCAATAATAATAAATACAATTTGTTGTCTTATAATTTGACGAGTCCTTCCATTGTTCCACTTCATATGGCTAAAAAGCATAAATTTGCTTTTAATTCTAATTAGGGCCGGCCTTGGGTCTGTGCAAGCCAAAGGCCTCCAAAAAGAAGGGGCCAAAAAAAAAATTTCATCAAAATTTTCCCAAAAAAAAAATTTAGTAGTTGCATTCAAGACCAGTTCTGTACTTCTGTATTTAAGAACTTAATTAGCATTGGAATGTGGAAGGTTTCCTTGGGTTCTTCTACCTAATTCACTAGATAAGTAGATATTAATTGGTGAACCAATTAACTCTGAAACGGCTCAGGGCCTCCAAAATGTCGGGACCAACCCTGATTCTAATCACGACTTCTCCGGTCGCGTTTTGATCTAATCCATGCTAATATCTGAGGCCCTTTTAGGGAACCAGCATCTGATAATCATAGCTTAATTCTTCCTTACTCTTGTTGATGATATAAGCATGTTACTTGGTTGTATTTTTTGAAACACAAGTATGAAGTTCTTGACATAATTCCTCAGTTTTTCACTTATGTATAAACTCAATTCAATGCTAACATTAAAGTGTTTCGATTTGATAAAAAGGACAGTCAGGTGCACAAAGCACTCGCATACACGGGGTTTGTGAATGGGTCCCACCAGTTAGTGTATTGTAAGTCGTCTTAATCTAATTCTTATATATATAAGAGTCTGTTTTTAGGACTTGCACATGTGCCCTCTCAGTCACATGATAACAACTTTGCCGTTGCGTTAAGCTTCCCTTCTGTTTCGATCTAATAATACCAAAGAATTTATCATGGCCCATTTTTTTTTACAAACAGTGGTGTTCACCATCAATTTCTTTTATGAAGAGTGTTGGAATCAAGTGTGAGAGTCAAGTCCCACATTGGAGAAGTCAAGGTAAGAGGGAGAGTTTAGAAGGAGATGGACCCATAAACCTAATGTCTTAAGGTTTTGGGTTAAGATGTGGTGTCCAAGATCTTCTTGGTGTTTCCCCTCGACCTTGCCCCATGGGTCCTCGCCGTGACTTTCCCCAACAAGTGGTATCAGAGTCGATGGTTCGTGGGACCATAACGGCTCCTTGTGTCGAAAGTCTTCCTAGCAGTGTGGCTAGGCGCGCGGCGAGTTCCGTTGGCAGCGAACGACGGTGCAAGGTGGATAGCTTCCGCAGACGGGAGGACCATGGGTGATGTGGTTGAGGGACTCACACTTGAGGGGCAGATTGTTGGAATCAAGTGTTAGAGTCAAGTCTCACATTGGAGAAGTCAAGGTAAGAGGGAGAGTTTATAAGGAGATGGACCCATAAACCTAATGCCTTAAAGTTTTGGGTTAAGATGTGGTGTCCAAGATCTCCTTGGTGTTTCCCCTCGACCTTGCCCCATGGATCCTCGTTGTGACTCTCCCCAACAAAGAAACCATGTACAACAGAATTGTGCCGCAAAGAAGAAGCATCAACATCACTTGAATGTTGCATGATCCCTTCTTTTACAATCTAATGTGCCTCTTAATTTAGGGGACATTGTGTTGGTACACCTTCATTCTTAACTAACTGCATGATCTCAATGGATTTGGATCCTCTCCTGCAGAAGCTCTCTCAATCCCTCTACAGCAGCCTTTTTAACCATTGGATTAATCAAACGAACAAGAAATGTGCAGTTAATAAAATAATAAAAATAACTGTTAAATTAATTTACAACCCTTGGATTCATCTCCTGGTTCAAACCGAAAAGATCTGCAAGACAAAAATCAACCTTTCTCTTTCGTGGGTAAAGTTGCTGAATCTTCCATTGCTTTTTTTTTTCAAGACCCAGAACCAGTATCATGTATGGCTCAATGACGCATTTTTGACAAAATCAAATTAATTATCTATTTATATACTGTTCAGCATGCAAAATAAGGATCCAATTCCATATTTTCCAGAATGAATTTTACCATCCAAGAATGAATTCCATATCTGAGATCGGCGCCGCTTGAGTGCGACGGAGAGGGGAGAGGTGGGAAGGGGGCGCTACAACTTTTACTGGTGGTGGTGGAACAGACCCAACAGAGGAAGAGAAATATTGAATTTTGTTGGTTTGAACCGTGAGATGAATCTGAGGGTAAAATTTTAATGTAATAGTGATTTTTATTCTTTTATTAACTGCATATTTCTTGTTCGTTTGATTAATCCAATGGTTAAAAAGGCTGCTGTAGAGGGATTGAGAGAACTTCTGCAAGAGAGGATCCAAATCCGATCTCAATGAGGAAACAATCTTAAAAGACGTACGACTTAATTATTAATGCAATTAAGGGTTGGCATTTAACTCAAATGGATGTCAATAATGCATTCTTAAATGAGGATCTCAATGTGGAATTTGGTATGGACATTCCTCCAGGTTATTATAGTATCTCCTCGGATTCCAAAACAACATAGTTAGCAATGACGGATCTATGTTAGGAAGCATGAGAGCAAATGTCCTCACTTAATTTTGAAAAAAATCATTAGAAAAAAATTTGAGTAGTAACAGTATGTGGCTTTAGATGACCTCTTTGGTAAAAAAATGTCATCACTTGTGTCTTACATTAATTGTGAAAGGCCACTTGTGTCTCACATTACTAAATGTCATCACTTGAGTAGTAAAAGTATGTGGTTTTTTATGACTCTTTTAGTAAAAAAATGTCATCACTTATGTTCCATTTGGGAAAAAATGTCATCACTTCTGGATCGTCACTTATAGTTAGTGTGCAACTAAGTTTATGTATGAACTTAAACAAGCTTCTAGAGAATGATTTGAAAAACTCAAACTGCTCTTCTTCAACATGATTTAAAAGCAATCTAAAACATATTGTTCTCTGTTTACATGCAATAAAAAACTACTCATAAAATCTTCTCTAATTAGAACTAAATTTAACTTTAAATTAAATCAAGTGTAGGTATGTTATATTCCACTTAAGAGAATGAGAACCTCCCTTCCAGATAAGAGTAAAACAAAAAACCAAAAATAACAGACTTTTATAAACGTACCTTATAAATTACAATCCAATTAATACACACACACATATATATATATATATATATATATATATAAACTCTCTCATATCATATCTATATGAACAAAATGAAAAGTAAAGAATTTAATATGGGAGCCTCAGAATCACTGTCACAACAACTGATTGCTTGCTTCAGAAGTTGCTGGTCTAGTTGTTGCAGTGCAAATTCGTAGGCCTGCTCCCATGCATGATGCATTGCACATTGACGTAGCAGCGATATAAATTGGCAAAAGCAACCACACACCACGTGAGTTCATTGCTGATATATATATATATATATATGTGTGTGTGTGTGTGTGTGTGTGAATTATATACTGAATAATAATATATTAAGAAATTAAAATGCATGTCCATTAATTACACTTGTTTAGAGCATTTGATTCGGTGGACAAAACTGATTCCTTGGCATTTTTTCTTTCCTCACTATTGTAAGAAATGAGTTGCTCCACGTTGGCAAACAAAGTTGCTTAATTTAATTCATCACAACCCAACAACAGTATAATAAAATAATAAAATATAAATATGTGGGGTAGATTGTGGGGTTTGTTTAAGAAAATTTTTAAAATTATTGGGTTTAAGTACAAAGTTAGTATTTTTTTAAACTAAAATGTTTTTTTAAAGCAAAATTATTATTAGATGAATGGTCGATAATACAAACGACACTCAACTAAAGTGAGCATAATCTCCTCCAATGAAATTAAAATGTTAGTAGAATTGATTAAAGTAGATTTGCTCTTACTTTTATCCGGGATTCGCTTCCAACTCTAGCTAATAGTTATGGGGGAAGTAGTCCTTCAATCAAATCAAGCCTAGAGTCGGAAAGTCGATCTTCACTTTTATAGAAAGGAAGGCTAGATGACGTGGCATTATGATAAATTGTTAAAGAAATATAAAATGGGAAGTAGCAACTCTACTAAATTGCTTGGTTGATGATGCTCTTAGAGGGAGAGAAATATTGTTGGCCAAGAAAACGAAATTTAAAAATAATAAGTTATTGAAATGTTAATATTTTTTATTTTGGATAAGCCAAATGATATATTGAAGAGAAGTACAAGGGGTACCTTAACCCAATACAAAGAAGAAGTAGCCATTAAGCAAATAATGATGCTTAACCTCATTAAGCAAGAAGTAGCTCAACCTCGCATTTCTCCAATGCGATTAAGCAATTATTCTTATTTTAAGAACCAACTCTAAGCAATAAGGAGGGAGGTGCTCTAAGTGACGTGTCCATGTGTCATTTATTGTGTCACATAAGCATTTTTATTAAGTCTCATTAAGGGATGTGAGTCCTAAGGTGAACTTATGCTTTATTGGTAAAAAAAAAATTGAATGTTTTGATCGATTCTTGCACATGCACCTATATGCCCACCAGTTTTAACCTTTTGAATTATCATTAGGGGATTCCGGAGATAAATGTGACCGACTTTTAACTTTTCAAATCTTTCTTTAAACTATTTTATTATTCAAGGGACTAAATCGTGAGCAGCCTAAAGTTTTAAGACCGAATTGGCTATTTACTCCTTCATTTTCCTTAACTTTATAAGAATGATTTTAAGTTTAACGTATGCAGGGGCGGATCCAGACATTATATATTGGTGAGGCTAAATATAAAATAAATTATAGACTAAAATATAAAGTAAAAATTATATTAGTTATTAAGCAAGAAGTAGTTATAATCTCACATGAAAAACACAAAATTTTATTCAACCAAGAAAAGTTAAGACCAATTTGTGCAGTAAAAAGAACAAATTTTGCTTTTTTTTGGAGAAAACATTACAATGTTGCTAATTTAGCATTCCAAAATTTAGAGACACGAATCAACAATCAAAACAGGAAAACTCATCAGCAAAAACAAACGGAGGTAGCTCCAAACCCCCCATGGTTCCATCAAAGAACTCAGATCTGCTGAGTTCACAAGCAAAAATTCTCACCAAAAAAATCAATCCAACTCAACGCGTGCAACAAGTTCGTAAACCAAAAAAAATCTTTGAAAATTGAAAATTAAAAAAAATAGAAATAGAATTGTGGTTGATTGATGCGGTGATCAGGGTTCTTCATACGATGAGAAATTTAGGAATGTGAAGATTGGTGGGTTTTCAATTTTTGGGGAAAATGATTTTAAGTTGATGTATGACAAAAAGCAACAATGGAAGAAAGAAAGAAAGAAAAACCGCGTTCTAATTTGATGTTAACTGTGAATTTTGATTTTTTACTTATTAAGCTATGGCGGCGCTTTCAACCGTCGCCATACATTAACACAATACTTTTAGCAGCAGTTCCAGAACCGCCGCTATAAACGATATTAACAAAAAAAAAAATTAAAAAATCTGGTGTGGCTAAAGCCACACCTAGCCTACACGTGGGTCCGCCCCTGATTACGTATGCATGATTAAAGGTTGATAAATTAAAAAAGAAAGTGTAAAGTGCTCCTTTCATGGTCTACGATGGGAAAGAAGTGTTTCTTCTTGCCTAAATAGGAAATTAAAGGTGATGATAAAGGCCAGCTGGACAAGATGGGTTTTGCTTATCACAAATGTACGGACATTTGATTTGATGAAGAGCGTGGGACCATGATGAGCAAATGGAGAGGACTCATGATGTGATTGCATGATGAATCTATGAGATAATAGTCAGATAAACAAAGGTTGGGGCCTCTTTCTGAATTCATCATTGGACTCATGGTGGCAAATAGTTCTTTTATTACTGATGTTCATCAGTCGGTTTTGATCGGATTCGAGCTAAAATAAATGGTTTTATTGGATGAATAATAATAAAACACTAGATCCTCCAACGACCGATTAGTGGTTGTGAGTTGTTCAGGTTTAACTTACACGAGTTACAATTTTGTCAGGTGAGTTCATACGGGTTGTTAATTTCAAAAAAATTATAAAAAAAAGAAGAAGGTGATACTTAAAGTTGATTCTGCCTTGATGGTGACGCTGACATAGAATGAAACTCTATTTAGATATATCTCACTCATTTGAATGAAGGAACTTTTAGACAACACATCATTATCCTTTAAGGACTCATTCAGATTTATGATTGTTAGATAGAAGAGAAAGGTTTGAGGGAACATGCAAGTTAGGCAACAAAGTTAGTTGTGCGTGTAATGTAAAGTTGTGAACCATTTAGATGGATTTGAGGAAATAGATGGTAATCGGTCGGACGGGCAAAAATAGTTGCTTTTATCGGGTGAAAAAACATCAAAACATCATACCCGTCATCGACCAATTCAGATTCGGTTTCATGGGTGACGATTTTGTCGATGAATCGGGCTTCGGTTGGTAGTGATTTTTTGGACAACCCTATGTTTTCCTATATTAATTGGATCGGCCAATCTTGTCAAGTAAAATAAGGCCGAAGAACATTTTCATCCCCCACCTTGACAAATACACGGGGTAGAGCCGTTTAGATTTTTGAATTCGTACATGAATTTGTTTTTTCCGCTTACAAGTATTCTTAGAAACAATTCTATTTGAGTCGGAAACATTCACATTTTGTGGGATAATCACTAAATTCAGTGGTTGTTTTTGTCATTGTTCATATGAGGTTTTAAGCATTCTCAAATATGTTCCACAAGTTTGAAAAGGTCTACGCACAATCAGTTAGTTTTTATCAACATTTGTGGGGATTTCAAATCGCTAAAAATATCTACGTAGATGCAAAATACAATTAGAAAATACATCTGAATCTATTGAACCTAAACCTTGATTTTGGCATTAATCATACTAATTAGCAACCACTGCCAATCAATTATGGATTATCCCAAGTGAATTGTGGAGACGCTAAGACTTTCTAAACTCATGATACATAAAAATAGACCAAATAACAAGACTATGTATTACTCCAACAAATGCACAAATACACAAAAATGTATTTTTGGAAACGTATATATAAATGAAAATCAAATACATTTGGAAACAAATGCTTCCGCATATGTGTTGTTGTCTTAAATAATGATTTATATTGTACCTCAAAGTAGTCGATGAAGTTGATTAATAAAAATATATTTGAATAAAATTGTGGTTATGATTATAGTTCATAATAGTTCTTATTATAAACACAAACCTTTAGGGTTGGTAATGGGCTCCGTGGGTGTGGGTTTGGCCATTCCCACACCCAAACCCAAACTTAACACCCAAACTCAAACTCAAACCCAAATTCAATATGGGTGCAAAAGTTAAACCCAAACCCAAACCTCTGGGTTTCGGGTTACCCGAACCCAAACCCAAAACCCAATGTGAGCACCGAACCGACAAAAAATCAAAAATATCAACCCAGAAACAACATGTACATAAGAGAACAACATGAGCATAAGCTGATTAAACCTCATTATCATTCAAATACAAAGGAAAAAATATAGTTCATGAACATAAGCCTACTTAGTAACTTAAAAAAAAACTCTACTTAGTAGCTTTAATAGTATATATAAGGGTTGGTAATTACATGCATAAGACTTCGGGTTTGGGTTTGGGTTTGGGTGCGGGTTTAATCAATCCCACACCCAAACCCAAACATGTTTTAAAATTTGGGTGAAACCCAAACCCGAACCCAAACCCAAAAAAATCGGATTTCGCCCACAATTTCGGGTCGGGTTCGGGTTGGGCCCCGCGGGTTTGAGTTTTCCTGCCATCTCTACAAACCTTTATTGATAATTAAAGTATTATTCTTTAGTGACAAAAAAAACATTTTCTTTATGAAAAGTGTTTGCTACCTCTCTCATCTACAATTACACTATGTTTGGTATGAGAGAGGTTGAGAAGAGAAGAGAGAGTTAGAGGAGAGAAGGGAAAATCACCCTTGTTTGGTGAGAGAGAGGTTCAGGTGAGAGAGAGATAGAGGGGGCCACTTTTCCCCTTTTTCTTCTCTTCGCAAATTGCGAAGAGATACGTCCCTGTCACCTTTTTTTTTTTTTTTCGTCTGCTGTGCAATTAGTGGCGGTTTCAAACCGCCACTATTTTTTTTAAATGATTTTTGTGTGCAGTTAGTGGCGGTTCTGAACCGCCACTATTTGCTTACTTGACTTTTTTTTGAAAAAAATATTTTTTTAATCAAAAGTTAACTTTTTCTCTCTCTTCCACCTCATTATTATTCATCTCTCTCTCTCCTTTATCTCTATCATACCAAACAACCTCAAAATCTACTATATTTCTCACCTATTTCTCTCTACTCAAACTCTCTCTTCTCTATCTCTCTCTACTCTACCAAACGGAGCATTAATCTAGAGTTTCATACATAAAATAAAAATAAAAATGACCTCTTTTTGGTTAAGAAGTAAGATCCAATCACTTCATTCAACTTTTCATTTCCTTCTTAAAAATTTTCTATGCTTTAGTTAATAGTGTGAAATAAAGTAGTTATGTTGGGCTTTTTGGTTTTTGGCCAGAAACACAAACAAATATTGAAATATTGAGTATATGTTTACTTTTTATCACATACCATTGTCAAATAGACCGCATAGCGCAGTGGATTAGCGCGTTTGACTTCGGATCAAAAGGTCGTGGGTTCGACTCCCACTGTGGTCGTTACTTTTTGAGCTTTGGCACACTTCCCATTTCCCATGTGTTTATCTCCTTATCTTGGTTATGGTCCCATTTTTCTTCCTCCATTTTCTACTGTTAGAACAATTATCGTTTTTTTCTTTAATATTTTCTCTTCTCTCCCTCTCTAGCTTATGGTCCCATATATTCTCTCGTGGTTCTAGGCTTCTAGCAATATGTAGTGCAAATTTTAGGGTGCGTTTGAGAAATGCAAGGTGGTAACAACTTATAGATAAGTTAAAGATATTTACATTTAACTCTCTTGAATGCTTGCATAAATGTTTATACTATAAACTAACTCAAATAATCTATTATAAACGAGATCCTAATAAGAAACTTCAACGAGTGTTATTGACTCTATATCCAAACAGACTCGTACATACTCTTATAATTGTTATGCTTGATAGTTGTTACGCTAACAATGTTTTTCTTTGGTAGTTAGCCATGAAATTGATCAAATCTTGGACTAGATGTTTTGGAAAACTCATCTACCTACTAGCAATGTTAAATCTTGTCAATAAGTCATTGATATGTTACCATGCCCGGACTCCATATGACAACTCTTATTTATCTTTAAAGTTTCATATTAATAACATTTAACACACTATAAATTGAAGTAAATTGTAATATTAAAAGAAATGTAACAACTAGGTATGAATTATGAAATAAGATTGTTGCTAATCTAAACAAGTACTTTATCATTTACCTAATAACCTAAACTTTTAAAATAATTAAATCATGACATGATACCAAAACCCTTAAGACAAAATGATATAGATTTCGATCATTGATGCCCTCAATTATTCTAATGAAAAAGTTGGATTTCAGTGTGAAGTAGGTGGACATGTGTATTGTCCATGTTTCGAGTCCCGTGAACTACTATTGGTTCACTCTAATACGTAAGCTGCTTTGAAATGGTAGGGAGGGAAAGGACACAGGTGGCGCGCAACAAATGGCAGTGGCTACGACACTCGTCTCTCTCTCTCTCTCTCTCAAATTCCAATCCCAAACCCTAAAACTCGCATTTTTTCCCCTTTTGTCCCTCGATGATTTTCTCGTTCCCTTCTTCTGATGCTATGTGCCGAAAATCTTAGCATCTGGTACAGTTTACATGCTTTTCCTCTGTTCATTCTCTTCCATTCCATACTCAATTTTTGTAATTCAGATGAGCTAACTGTCAAGGGGTTACAGCTGCAGAGAGTTAGGGTTTCTGGGACTGCTACTACTGCTGCATTGCATTCTTCTTTTTCCAATTTCGATGGTGGGTACTGGGTAGGAAGCAAAGTGTAGGATAATCTGGTGAGTACTACCTGACACTGAAATTTCTACTATTTTCAATTTTCATCTCAGCAGTGGTAGAACAAGTGATTGTTCATGTCTTCCGATGTGAATATGTAATTAATTGCCATTAACTTTAGGGATTTATTCCAATTTTAAGGATTCGGATTGAGATCAATTGTGGAATGTTCTAATAGTTAAGGCCTTAACGGTTGCTGCAACTGCTACTGTCACTGCATTATGTTTTCCTATCTGGAAAATTCAATTGCGGCGGTGGAAAGATACTTGGAAACATTATAGAGAATGATTTTGTGAGTACCGTCATAGACTGAATTATCTACTGTTTTCATCTCTGAAGCAGTAGAACTATGGATTGCTTGTCTTTGGTGGTGGCTGAATATAATTTAGTTCCGAAATAACAAACAGGGGTGCGATATGTTATGATGGCATGTGCATATGTAATTAATTGTCATTGGCTTTATGGATTTATTCCATTTTTGGGATTGATCATGTTTGGGGAATGTACTGACTATCAAGAGGTTTTAATTGCTGATAATTAGGGTTCTTGGACTACTACTGTTGGGGAAAACTAATTTATATGATGGATGAATGGCTGGAAGGGAAGTGAAGATTAATCTTGTGAGCACCACCTTAGACTGAACTATCGACTATTTGTATCTAAGCAGTAGTCGAACAAGGATTGTTTGAGTCATTGGTGATGGCTGAATAGAATTTAGTTCTTAAATTAGCAAATGGAGATGCCTTGTGAGTTGTGACCGCATGTGAATATATAATTAATTGCTATCAGCTTTAGGGATTTATCCTTTTTTTTTGAATTCGGATCAAGATCGTTTGTGGAATTTGACTAACTATCAAGGGGTTTAAATTACAGGGAATTAGGGTTTCTTTGACTGTGTTGCAAACCCAAGCTCCAGGCCCAGGTTTGGCAACGTCTATGCTAGGAGGCCCAAGCCACAGCTGGAGGCCAACATTCTAGAAGCTTAGGATCCCAAAATAACCACCACCTGGTGAGGTGGCAGATTCTCAATGATAAGGAGGGGACCAGTACTATTAGCTAAGGATATATATGTTAGTATAGAGAGAGAGAGAAGTAGGCAGAAATTGGCTAGGACTTGGGAGAGATAGAGCACTCTCGAATTTGCTCTTGTTCATTTTCTTCTTCATTTGCTTTCCTTTGTATTACTGCAAACACTGCTTCTGGGTTCATACCAGAGGATTCAGTGCTAATCTAGTATACTCAGTCTCTATTTTCCTACTCTGTTTTCTGGTACCTAACATTGGTATCAGAGCTCCCGATCCAAAAAGGGAGCTGTATGGTGCTGACCCGCGGTGCGATGGAATCAAGAGTGGATGATCTGGAGCGTTCCCTTACTGAGATGAAAGAGGTGGCTCACGAACAGTTTGAAGAACTCCGGCGACTCTTCCTGAGTCGCGACCGACGGCGAACCAGGGGGCGTTCTAATACCCCGCGGCATCGGAGGAGCTCACGCGAGCACAACTCAGTCTCAACAGCGAGAACTTATGACGGGTCACGAACCGGGTCGCGTACCGGGTCGCGAACAGCCTCGCGCAGCAGAGAACACCACGAGCACTATCACCACCGGAGCCATTTGCGCGCCGTCACAGGAAGACGAGTGGACATCCCGATGTTCAATGGAAACGACGCTTACGGGTGGGTCACCAAGGTTGAGCGGTTTTTCCGACTCAGCCGGGTCGAGGAAGCGGAGAAGATCGAGATGGTGATGATCGCCATGGAGGATCGTGCTCTTGGGTGGTTTCAGTGGTGGGAAGAGCAGACATTAGAGCGAGCTTGGGAACCTTTCAAACAAGCTCTGTTTCGCCGTTTCCAACCCGCACTTCTCCAGAACCCGTTTGGTCCTCTGTTGAGTGTGAAACAGAAAGGAAGCGTTATGGAGTACAGGGAGAATTTTGAGTTACTAGCAGCGCCCATGAGGAACGCTGACAGAGAGGTGCTGAAAGGAGTATTCTTAAACGGGTTGCAAGAAGAAATCAAAGCTGAAATGAAGCTGTACCCTGCTGATGATCTAGCAGAATTAATGGATCGAGCGTTGTTGCTCGAAGAGAAAAACACAGCTATGAGAGGAGGCAAACCTAAGGAGGAAGACAAAAGGGGATGGAAGGAAAAAGGGGGTGTTGGGGGAAGGTATTATTCCAGTACAGGGGACAGCAAGGGAAGAATTGCAAACTCTTATGTGAATTTCCAGAGCAAAGGGGGTACAGGAAATCAAGACAATGAAGGGAAAAGTCTCCAGAACAAAGGAGGCACTGGTAATCAGGACACAGAAGGAAAACAACCAGAAAAGAAGTGGAATGGAGGGCAGAGGTTGACCCAAACTGAACTCCAAGAGAGAAGCAGGAAGGGATTATGCTTTAAGTGTGGAGACAAATGGGGGAAAGAACACATTTGCTCCATGAAAAACTACCAACTCATTCTGATGGAAGTAGAGGAGGATGAGGAAGAAGAGGAGATTTTTGAGGAAGCTGAGGATGGGGAATTTGTGCTGGAAGGGAAGGTTCTCCAGTTGTCATTGAACAGCAAGGAAGGGTTAACCTCCAACCGATCCTTCAAAGTGAAAGGGAAGATAGGAAATAGGGAAGTTCTGATTTTAATAGATTGTGGAGCAACCAGCAATTTCATCTCCCAAGACCTTGTAGTTGAACTAGAAATTCCAGTCATTGCAACCTCTGAATATGTTGTAGAAGTGGGGAATGGGGCAAAGGAGAGGAACTCTGGGGTATGCAAGAACTTGAAACTAGAAGTCCAAGGAATTCCCATTATGCAGCACTTCTTTATACTAGGATTGGGAGGTACAGAAGTGGTTCTGGGAATGGACTGGCTTGCTAGTCTGGGAAATATTGAAGCAAATTTCCAGGAACTCATCATACAATGGGTTTCTCAAGGGCAGAAGATGGTTCTGCAAGGGGAACCCTCAGTGTGCAGGGTGACTGCTAATTGGAAATCAATTAAGATCACTGAACAGCAGGAAGCAGAGGGGTACTACTTATCTTATGAGTATCAGAAGGAAGAAGAAAAGACAGAAGCTGAAGTGCCAGAGGGAATGAGGAAAATTCTGGAAGAATATCCAGAAGTGTTCCAAGAGCCTAAGGGACTACCACCAAGAAGGACCACTGACCATGCTATTCAATTACAAGAGGGAGCTTCCATTCCCAACATCAGACCTTACAGGTACCCTTTCTATCAAAAGAATGAAATTGAGAAGTTGGTGAAAGAAATGCTGAATTCTGGAATAATTAGGCATAGTACTAGTCCTTTCAGCAGCCCAGCTATTCTTGTAAAAAAGAAAGATGGGGGATGGAGATTTTGTGTAGATTATAGAGCCCTTAACAAGGCCACTATTCCTGACAAATTCCCTATACCAATTATTGATGAACTCTTGGATGAAATTGGGGCTGCTGTGGTTTTCTCAAAGCTGGATTTAAAATCAGGGTACCACCAGATTAGGATGAAAGAAGAAGACATCCCTAAGACAGCTTTTAGAACCCATGAAGGGCATTATGAGTACTTGGTCCTCCCTTTTGGATTGACAAATGCACCATCTACATTTCAAGCACTCATGAACCAAGTGTTGAGACCTTACTTGAGGAAGTTTGTACTTGTTTTTTTTGATGATATCCTCATTTATAGTAAGAATGAAGAGCTGCACAAGGACCACTTAAGGATTGTCTTACAAGTGTTGAAGGAAAACAATCTGGTTGCAAACCAGAAGAAATGTTCTTTTGGTCAACCTGAGATAATTTATTTAGGACATGTCATATCACAAGCAGGAGTTGCGGCTGATCCTAGCAAGATTAAAGATATGCTAGATTGGCCTATTCCTAAGGAGGTGAAAGGATTAAGAGGGTTCTTAGGACTCACAGGGTACTACAGAAGATTTGTGAAAAATTACAGCAAACTAGCACAACCTCTAAATCAATTGCTCAAGAAGAATAGCTTCCAGTGGACTGAAGGAGCCACCCAAGCTTTTGTGAAGTTGAAGGAAGTGATGACTACTGTTCCAGTTCTTGTTCCACCCAATTTTGACAAACCTTTCATTCTGGAAACAGATGCTTCTGGGAAGGGACTTGGAGCTGTCCTTATGCAGGAAGGAAGACCAGTTGCCTATATGAGCAAAACTTTATCTGATAGGGCTCAAGCCAAATCTGTTTATGAAAGAGAATTGATGGCAGTGGTTCTTGCTGTGCAAAAATGGAGACATTATCTCCTAGGGAGCAAGTTTGTCATACACACTGATCAGAGAAGCTTGAGATTTCTAGCAGATCAGAGAATAATGGGGGAAGAACAACAAAAGTGGATGAGCAAGTTGATGGGCTATGATTTTGAAATTAAGTACAAGCCTGGGATTGAAAACAAAGCAGCTGATGCTTTATCCAGGAAGTTGCAATTCTCTGCCATATCCTCAGTCCAGTGTGCTGAATGGGCAGATTTGGAAGCTGAGATATTAGAGGATGAAAGATATAGAAAGGTTCTGCAGGAGTTAGCCACTCAAGGGAATTCTGCTGTTGGTTATCAACTGAAGAGGGGAAGATTGCTATACAAAGACAGAATAGTTCTCCCTAAGGGCTCTACCAAAATTCTCACTGTTCTGAAGGAATTTCATGATACAGCCATAGGAGGCCATGCTGGAATTTTCAGAACCTACAAGAGAATATCAGCTTTATTCTACTGGGAAGGCATGAAGCTAGACATTCAAAATTATGTACAAAAGTGTGAGGTGTGTCAGAGGAACAAATATGAGGCACTAAATCCAGCAGGATTTCTTCAACCACTCCCTATACCCTCTCAAGGTTGGACTGATATATCCATGGATTTCATTGGAGGTCTCCCTAAAGCCATGGGAAAAGATACCATACTAGTGGTAGTAGACAGGTTTACTAAGTATGCACACTTCATTGCTTTATCTCACCCATACAATGCCAAGGAGATTGCTGAAGTATTCATCAAAGAAGTGGTAAGACTACATGGTTTTCCCACCTCCATTGTGTCTGATAGAGACAGAGTATTTCTCAGCACATTCTGGTCAGAGATGTTCAAACTAGCTGGCACAAAATTGAAATTCAGCTCTGCATACCACCCTCAGACAGATGGACAAACTGAGGTGGTTAATCGATGTGTTGAGACATATCTAAGGTGTGTAACAGGGTCCAAACCAAAGCAATGGCCCAAATGGCTGAGTTGGGCAGAATTCTGGTACAATACAAATTACCATTCAGCCATCAAAACCACTCCTTTCAAGGCTCTTTATGGGAGAGAACCACCTGTGATTTTTAAGGGAAATGATTCTTTAACATCAGTAGATGAAGTGGAGAAATTGACTGCTGAGAGGAATCTAATTCTAGAGGAGCTCAAGAGTAATCTAGAGAAGGCACAGAATAGAATGAGACAGCAGGCTAACAAGCACAGAAGGGATGTTCAATATGAAGTGGGGGATCTGGTTTATCTGAAGATTCAACCCTATAAGCTCAAGAGTTTGGCTAAGAGAAGCAATCAGAAGTTGAGTCCTAGGTATTATGGACCTTATCCAATTATAGCAAAGATCAACCCAGCTGCCTATAAACTGCAGTTGCCAGAAGGAAGCCAAGTGCATCCTGTCTTCCATATTTCCCTGCTCAAGAAGGCTGTGAATGCAGGAGTTCAAAGCCAACCATTACCAGCAGCTCTTACTGAAGAATGGGAACTCAAGGTCGAACCAGAAGCTATTATGGACACCAGGGAAAACAGGGATGGGGACTTAGAAGTGCTAATCAGGTGGAAGGACCTACCAACATTTGAAGACTCATGGGAGGATTTCAGTAAGTTGCTGGACCAGTTCCCTAATCATCAGCTTGAGGACAAGCTGAATCTTCAAGGGGGGAGAGATGTTGCAAACCCAAGCTCCAGGCCCAGGTTTGGCAACGTCTATGCTAGGAGGCCCAAGCCACAGCTGGAGGCCAACATTCTAGAAGCTTAGGATCCCAAAATAACCACCACCTGGTGAGGTGGCAGATTCTCAATGATAAGGAGGGGACCAGTACTATTAGCTAAGGATATATATGTTAGTATAGAGAGAGAGAGAAGTAGGCAGAAATTGGCTAGGACTTGGGAGAGATAGAGCACTCTCGAATTTGCTCTTGTTCATTTTCTTCTTCATTTGCTTTCCTTTGTATTACTGCAAACACTGCTTCTGGGTTCATACCAGAGGATTCAGTGCTAATCTAGTATACTCAGTCTCTATTTTCCTACTCTGTTTTCTGGTACCTAACAGACTGCTACTGTTGCTGCACTATTTTTCTTTTATGGAAAGCCAATTTAGATGGTGGATAAACTTTATGGGTTTTTGCCATTTTTGGTTTTGATCGTTTGCGGAATTTAAACTATCTAGGGTTTTTAATTGCAGGTAATTAGGGTTTCTGGACTGCTACTATTGCTACATTATTTTTCTTATCTAGAAAGTCAATTAATATGTTGTATAAGTGATTGGACGTGGAGTGAAGAATAACCTTGTGAATACCACGTTAGACTGAATCGTCCTCTGTTTTCATCTCCGCAGTGGTAGAACGAAGGACTGTTTTTATCTTTGGATGTCGCTGAATCGGATAGTTCTGATTTCTTAAATAGCAAATGGATATGCCTTGTGAGTCGTGACCCAATGTAAATATATAACTAATTGCCATTAGCTTTATTGATTTATACGATTGTTTTGGGATTGGAATTTAGATTGTTTGGGGAATCTGCTTACTATCAAGGTGGTTTAATTGCAGTGAATCAGGGTTGCTGTGATTTCTACTGTCAATTTATTATATTTCTTATCTGTAATGCCAAGTTTGATCGTGGATAAATGCTTGGAAGGTCTGTGAAGAATAATCTTGTCAGTACTAAAGACTGAATTATCTACTGTTTCATCTCAGCAGTAGTTGGGCAAGGGGATTTTTTATTTCTTTGGTGGTTGCTGAACCGATTTTAAGATACCATATGACGGTATGTGAATATGTAATTAATTGCCATTGGCTTGATGGATTTATGCCATATTTGGTGGCGGTTGTTTGTGTGTGTCATGAACCAATTATCTCAAAAGCTTAAACTGTTGGGTAAAGAACACGTGAATGATTTTATATTATATTTCCAACACGCCCCCTCACGCAAGAGCCCACTTGGGCTTGAAGCGTGGACATTGCATAGGCTCACGTACCTTGTGCTTAAATTTAACCTTTTATTAGAATAACTGGGGGCAACAAGGATCCAACTATTACAAAAGAGAATAGTCTAATAGAGAGAAAACTGAGTAGTTCATTCAGAGTGTAAGTGTTACATTTCGGATTATATAGGAAAACAGAGAAGCTTATGCTAGAAGCTTACTCTGAAACTTAACTAACAAATCCTAACTGAACCTGTTGTTCTGTTGAGTAACGAACCAGTGGAGTAATCCACTGTTACTGAGTGTACCTAGTACACCAATACTGGGCCAGTGAATATAAGACACTAATACGAACTCTAGACCAGTTGGTTATAGAGGCTTTGATACCATGTCATGAATCATTTATCCCAAAAGCTTAAACTGTTGGGTAAATGACACATGGATGATTTTATATTATATTTCGAATAGTTTAAACTGTAAGGGTTCTAGTTGCAGGCATTTCGGGTTTCAGGGGCTGCTACCGTTGCTGCATTATTTTTCTTATACGGGGAGGCAATTTAGTTGGTGGATAATTTCTTTGAAGCGAAGTGTAGAATAATCCTGAGTACCACCTTGACCGAATTATTTAATGTTTTCATTTCAGCGGTAATAGAATGAGCTATTGTTTTTGTCTTTGGTGGTGGATGGAGAATTTAGTTCTGAAATAGCAAATGGTAAGCCTTGTGACCGTTGGTGAATACATATTTCAATCACCATTAGCTTTAGGGATTTATGCGATTTTTTTGATATTGAGATTGTATCATTTGCAGAATCTACTTACTATCAAGTGGTTTAATTACATGGAATTAGGGACTCTATGACTGCTACTGTTGCTGCATATGTGATTTTTTTGGTATTGGAATCGAGATTGTTTGTGGAATCTGCTAAGTATCAAGGTGTTTTAATTGCAGGGAATTAGGGTTGCCATGATATCTACTGTCACTTCATTATTTTTCTGTTCTGTAATCCTGTAATGCCAAGTTCGATTGGTGGTTAAATGCCTGGAAGGGTTGTGAAGAATAATCTTGTGTGTACAACCTTAGACTGAATTATCTACTGTTAGTAGTAGAGTGGTGGATTGTTTTTTTCTTTGGTGGTTGTTCGACTTATTTTTGGTCTGAAATATCAAATAAGGATACCTTATGATGGTATGTGAATATGTAATAATTGCCATTAGCTTTATGGATTTATGTCATTTTGGTTGTGGTTGTTTGTGTGAATTTAAATTATCAAGGGTTTTAGTTGCATGCAATTAGGGTTTCTGGGCCTGCTACTGTTGCTGCATTAGTTTTCTTATATGGAAAGGCAGAAAAACGAAAAGTAATTGATTGGATTTGTTTGTTTAAATCACATGCCCGAGAAAATATTAATATACATTAGATGTCATAAATACAAGGATTCGTAGTTACTGTAAATATTGTAATTACATAATGATAGTTAACCACTCCTTAGTTAGTCGGTTAGGTAATCATATGGGTTTGTTAGTGGGTTGGTTAGATATTACGGGAGTGAGTGAGTATTATAAATAAGAGGGATTGGTGAGAGTAGTGGCATCTTTGTTAGAAATCCTAAGTTAGAACCACACAACACCACAAAACCTTAGGCTTAAGGCAATGAGTGTGTGTGGTTCTTTATTATATATGCACTTGTGCACTTGCTAATCTAGGCAATGTGGGACTTCTTTGAGTCACCACTTTATTATCTCTATTAATCTTAGAGATCATTTGGGAATTGGGTTTAGCCGTTTAGGAGATATCTTAGCAACCTTCTGTACATTTTTTTACTCATTAATATCAGGGTTCTATTAGATATACAACTTAAGAGCCTACAAATATTGTATTTACATTATTTCCAATATGTTCATTAATAATGCTGTATTTTGGTAGCCTCATATTAATGGCTCCAAATTGAATTAATGTTCTTGCATTTCACTTGACATTTAGTGATAAAAAGAGCTTTAAAATGATAGTTCTGAAAACAAGCTGAAAAATGCATTTCAGGTGAAACTTTGTGGTTTGCATCCATTCGAGCTTGCTGTGTCCCTTATGGCAATCCATCCATAAACTTGTAAGCATTTTTATTCTTGCAATAGAAGTATGGTGCTTGATGGAAAAACATGTTACCTTCTGTTCAGTTCGCAATATTTTCCTTGTCTCTTTCTGGCACCCATTCGGATACATATGTCAAGGGGAAGGGCGAGCGAGAAAGAAAACTGTACCAGCTAGTAATAGCTGCAATGTAGTCTGAATAAATATTATGTATTGTTGCAGTTATATTACTAGTTAGGGCTCCTTTCCTACCTATTGGTAATTTCCATGAAAAATTAACTTTAGAACTCTGGATGCTTGTGATTTTTCCAATCAATTATATACATATGATGCTTGAAAATAATCAGAACTACTTGGCATGCAGGAATTAATAAACTTAACAATTGGTTTCTGTGTCATCATCAACGGGCACTTCTATTGATAATATTGCAATAGTTACACTTGCTTTTGGTATAATCTCAGCTATTGCTCTTTCAAGCTTTGGTAGAGATGATTTACAGGTCAATCCCACCGTATTGGTATTTCTCATCCTAAACAGAAAATTCTTTTACTTTTTCCATGGCATTCTGTGTACTTGTTTAATTTTAGAGAAAGTATAGTTGAATGTACAAAGGTATGCTAATCATTGATTTCCTGTCACTCAGGGATGCAACCCCATCTGGTCTTGGTCAATTGGATCTTCAATATTAGCTTTTGCTGGTAATTTTCTTCGCATTTTCCACTATTCTTGTTTTCTATCTGTTGTCTTTAAATGCAATCTGTTCTGAAGAGGACGAGGTACACGTGTTTGTTGATCAAATCCCCTAACACAAATAAATCCTGTAATGAAGCATCAAGTTGTTAATAGGCATGGCTAGATTGAACACTGATACTTAATAGGTGCATATTGGAACTACACTGATTGTAACATGTAGATTGGTGTTCATAAAGTTTTCAGAAAACTCTATTGCTTCACTAGTCTTTTTTTTTGAAATTTTGACTAGTCTGATATTGAGTCACGCAGGAATGGTACACACATTTGGATTTTTCTTTTGATTGGAGAGGGTGATTGCTTGCTCTTGGAATTGTTATGTGGGTGGAGGTGATGATTTAATTTACCTGATACGTGTTATATGCATGGATCTTGTATAAATTATACTGCCATTTTAAGTGGCGTGGTAGGAAAAGAAATAACACAAACATTTTTAGGTGTCTGCATGCTTACCTCTCCAAAAGCAATGCTGAATTTCTTGGGTTGTGAGACCTAGTAGACATAAATATTTTGGGTGAGTAACTTTTACCTTCTGGGATATGCTGGTTTAGAATAGATATTAGTAGGTGAGCATTTAGGATTTGTTTCTACCTCTGAAAATTGATGATACAGAGGTCCCAAAGTATACTGTCCTCCTTGGCAAATTCCATATCCATGCCCTTGGGACATCAATAGGTTGTTTGCTAGATTCATCGTCCGCAAATACCTTAATGATAATAAAAAATGGACCATTTTGGTGAATATTAAAATTTAAAATAAGGTTATACTTGCTTATTGAACAGTGACAAAACATAGATACACATACCTCATTAACTTGAAAGTAGGTCCCATTTAGTGGAAAGCTTCCTCTTGTTGCTGTTCGACAAGGTATCTGTATATTGCATAAGGTTTGTGAATTGTGAGAGTTATTTAAGAAAGATAGATGCCAAGAAAATAGTGTCTTTCATCTTTCTGTATCCAGAAATTAATCTTTACCAGAAGCGTTCCTCTAATTGTTTGTGAATTAGCTTCTCTAATGCTGTTGCATGAAAAGCATGTGTTGTCATTGCACAGGCTGGTTGAGTCTTGGGATTCACACTTTCTCGCTGGTGGTTCTGTGGAATTAGCAGTTTCACCTAGGGTTCAAATGTCATAAATATGATTGTTAATACGTTTTAATGTTATTTTAACTTTTGCAGAGCGTATAAGTAGTACGATCCTGCCTACGCCTCACTGTTAATTCTCAATCTGTCAATTTTAGATGTATTTGTGCATTGAAATTAGTAAAAAGATAGCTTTTGGAGACTATTGCCTGTATATATCCACCAATTAAGATTATATGTATCTTGCTAACCTGGTGTCCATATTGCAAGAAGATATGGGCTCGGGTCATCAGCTTCTCGTCTATCCATCTGTAAATTTTAGCAAACAAACCATCATTAAAAAAACTCTCTAGCTGATAACTGCATGTTTCAGTACAAAGGAGAAAAACTGACCTTTTCCAAGAGAGGGTGTGAATCTGGAAGTTCATATCTGCATTAGTCAGTGAGGTGTTAGTAAGCATCATTGAGACTTGGGTTCAAAAAACTGGCCTGAACATATTCTAGAGAGTGGCATTTACTTTTATACTTGAGTTATGAAAATGACTATAGTGATGCAACATAAGAAAGCCTCCCATAAATAGAGATGTTTGGCATATCTTAATGCTTTGCATCGTCATAATACTTAATCTACACAATGATGAAAATCAACTTTGTGAAGGTAAGGATCTAATTTTATTCAGGACCTGCACAGCTGTTCAGTTATTGCTTAGTTTTTATAGCTAACCGTAGTGGGTTCATTTTGCTAGTTTGGTCACTTGTAGGTTGCTTACTTGAAAACAAAATATGAAGAACATTTGAAGTTTTTTGGTAGATATTTTATCTTGCAGAATTTGTGTTGTGCAAGCAATGCCATATCTACTTACACTTGGTGTTCCGTTCTTAGCCGACTCACATTCTTCAGTCTTGTTGTAGGAATAGAAGCAGACTCCGGATTCCAGGCAACAATTGCGTTAGAAGAATCACACTCCTTGTATTGTTGTATGTAGTACTGTACGCTCTTTACAAGCTCTCCGCCATCAATTTTGATAAGGGGAATTTCATCAGGGTCCTCCTTCCAGAAGTCCTCAATGTCACTTTCTAATGCCTCTGTCCATTGTTGTTCTGGTGTTGCTGGTTCTTCAATGATTGGCTCACACTGCACACGTTCAGGACTTGCTTCTCGGATCAGGTTGTCCTCAGGGAGAGGTAGAATTACTGGGTTCATGTTGACAGAAGGGTTTCTCTCAGCTATAATGGGTACAGCCATACTCACGATCTGCTTCTCTTCCGGTCCAGGCAAGGCAAGTCGTGCACTGTACTAAAAGGGTTAGTCCACTTATGAAAATAAAATAAGCCCCTCATACACTTAATACTAGAACAATGCAATTGAAGGAAAAACTCAATTTTGCTTGATTGATCTGGTTGCTTAAAGCTTTCTATGATAGGTTTGTGATTAGCTGATAAGAACAACATTTATTACAGAATAATTATACAAGTATTGGTGGTGTTCGAGAACCAGTTCTCTCCTACAGATTCTGGAATTTCGAGAGTCCAGCCTCTCTCTAAGACATAACCCGAATTTATGAATGATCTCCCATAGGGTACGACTTCCTATTTATAAGTAATCCTAATCAGTTTATTAAAATATAACTGCTATAACTAGACATCAAACACAACTGACTACTAATTATTAACTTCCCAACTGCCACATAACTGATTACTAACCATTAACTTCCCAACTGCCTGGTAACTACCCTATCAATAGCCTTGAGTTATTTCTTTGAATTTGTTATTTTGGAGGCTTCAAAAATTGGATGTAGCCTATTGGATCTTCTTTGGGATGTGGGAGATGAGTTGTGACCAGATTTTGGAATTGTCATCTGTCACTCTGTTGATGTGATATATATGACACTGTCACTTTGTGCTTTTTTATTTGGATAATCAGTGGGTTTTCATTCACTGGCATCAAGAGTCTAGAACAATGTCAATGCACAGAAAGAGCCATTGTGGGTTGGCAACTAGTTTTCTAAACTGAATGCACCAATAACCAAAACATGTTGCACTGACTGGAATCATGAAAAGAGGACCAGGACTAAAAAAATTAAGCCGGAAGATACTGATAACAACATTGAGGATAAGTAGTGCTTGTAAAGGCTCAACATTTGACAGACTGGGGGGCAAAGTATGCATCAAAAGAGTCTTCACTACGGAGGGGGATGCTGGAGATTTGAGAGGGGTTTAAGTAAATTTTGACAACTGTAAATGTTGAGAGATTTATTTGCATGAAAATTGATGAAATACCTAATCTGTCAGCTAATTTATCTTTCAGTCTCATCTGCCGTACCTACCAGCTTATTAAATATCTGTATCTTAAGTCAAACTAGAATATACCTAAGAACCTTTTGTTTTGTTTGTCCTTTTTTGTGGTTTCTTTGGTTCTTGCTTCATTCATTTAACTGATATGGTTATTTTATTTTTACATGTTTGCCTGTGTTCTTTTAATTAGCTATGAATTTAATTATTTTAACTTGATTCTTGTTTTTCACGATTCTGAACAGTTTGATATATAGCTTTGCATGCGTTATGCACTAAGTTGATGGCTGTACATATGTAATGCAATTGACTTACTGAGTAGCTAACCTTGCAAAAGCACTTGCGAAATGCCTGCACTCTGCTCGCAAGGGGCATGCATTGCAATTTGGTTTACTCTTTGTGCAAAAAACCTACAAATTTGGAGCATCAATTAGTTTTAGCCTCTATCTCTTGCCCTTGAAGTAATGCCATTAAGCCCTTTCCTGCATATTTTACCAAATGTAGAAAGAAATTATTCATACCTTTCCAAATGTAATCATCTGGTAGTGTAGCTCATACCTGCGTTCCAGTTATATGTTAGTTACAGATTTAGCTGTCATAGTAAAACAGTTATTTCTATGCAGATTTTGTGGGGGTTATGATATTACAAAGTTCTTTGATCGAGTTTGCACAATCTGGGCCAGAGATACTTCTGAACTGACTCCAGCACTGGATACCTACGTAGTACAGCAGTTAGCAGTTTCTATCTGTGCTTTTTTGTTTTTTCTTTACTAGTTGGCATAAGATACTTACAGTTCAAGGAGGTGTATTTGAAGTGTTTCAGGAAGTGGCTGGAGAGGGACCCATCCAAGTCTAACTGCTATCCTTCCAACATTGGTGTCAACCTTCAAGATATGAGTCATAGTAACATGTTATTCCAATTGCAAGGCTTTTTATGATTTGCATTGGCTAGAAATCTGTGATTGGATTTCAAATAAGTCATACCGGGAAAGCAAGATGATGAAGTGTTAGAAGCCGTACACATTCCACACTTTTTAATCCCAATCCCCATATGCTTAGCAGATAGTCCCTGCATTTGATGTTGCACATGGAAACAATATATAGGAAGAACATGATCAATTTCCATTGTATGCAGATTCTTGCAGTCAGTGTCTGCTATATAGTAACTTCCAAGGATTAACGACACTGGTGAATGATGATACAAGAGTTTGGCTTACTTTGCTTTATCGGGAGGAACATGTCTTAACCATTCAAGATCAATGCTTCCATGTTCTTCAACCAGTCTGTTAAGGAATGCCTGGGATATAATAGATGTCATTTGTCAAAGCATGTTTTAATCAAAATTCAGTATTCTACAAACTTGATTGGGTCAACATACCTTGATTCGCTCTGCTAGCATGTTGTTCATCCCTCGGAATATAATAGCATCAGATATCTCTTTAACCGAGGCACATCTTAATGCTTCATAGTCCAGTGAATCCATTGTCTCTTGGCTTCTTTCTTTCTTTGTCTCGTTTTCCTGGACCTCCTTTCTTAGCATGTCCCAGTCACCTGCATGCTTTTTCTCAGTGTCAGATTTCTTTTTCCTTGCTTTTGGAACCTGGAGTTTACTCTCTTTATCTTTTGGGTCTAGAGAATAAACTTGCTTCTGTGCCTTTGGTTCAGCCTGATTATTATCTGAGCAAACTTGCCTGCTTTCTGCGGATGTTTCACTGTCAAAGCCTACTTCTGCATGCTTAGGAACATTGAAGTAATCATTTATTGCATTTTCTTGCCCTCTGCCCAGTATTTTTGAAGTATTTAATGATTCTACATGTTGCCTGCCTTCTGATTGTAATGCCTTTTGATCCAGAAGATGATGGTTTGGTGAAAGTTGATTATAAGTTGTATGAGATCTAGATTGAGAAGTATCTTGTAAAAGGACTGAGTGCTTGCTTATTGGTCCACAAGGGTTCATTGTAGGTAACTCTGGACACCCAATTGTCCCATTTCCGTACTGCATCTCAGTGGGTTTATCCACACTATCTACCACTTCCCATATGCCAATTCTTCTATAATTGTTTTCTTGAAATTTACTGTGTACCGAAACAGTTCCAGGGAAACACAACTCTTCACCATTCAATTGTTGTGTGTACGGGTATTGGAGTTGATAGTGAATTGAAGGAGCTGCAGGTGGTTGCTTTTGGAGATAACCAAAGCTGCTGGGATGATTGAATGCTGAATGGAGTCTGTGACTACTATTTCTGCCTCCTATTGAGCTTTGTTCCACATGTTCTGCTTGTTGCATCTTTCCATCTTTGGTTCTCTCTTCAAACAGTGACACTCCATTTACACTGTTGTAAAATTCCTGGAACATAGTGGTCTTTCCAACATGTAAAGAATTTGTTGAAGTAAAAAACTGAACCATGCTGGGTTCACATCTGCTGTTAAGTCCATCTGATTCCGAATTGGATCCTGAGGATGTTATTCTTTTGTCTTGAGTGATTGAAGAATCTAGAGAATCTTGTGATGATAAGAACTCTTCCTCTAAGCTCTGATGATTTGGCTTCATTAGACTCTCATTTATCCTTGTGGTTTCACTGTCTCTCCAAAGCTCTCTTGGATGATGAGGTGTCTCAAAGTCAAGATAGTAGCTTAGTTGATTTAATGTTGCTCCTCCATATGATATTATTCTGTCATCAGCTGGATTTACTATTGAGAGTTCTGGTTGTTCAACTAAAGTGTCTATGACAACATCATATGATCCCTTGCTTCTTTTTGGCTTCAGAGGAAACCTTGCTGCTAGAGACATAAAGGCAGAGCTGCAAACAAGGAAAGAAACATGAAATTTTTGTAGAGCTGCACATCATCTTGTACTAGCATTGGCAGTTTTAGTGAAGCATCCTGACTGAGGAAAACACCTTTTATTGATATATACGCTTACCTTGAAAGGTGGTCTGAAACATTCTGAGTGAGGAAAACTCCTACTACTGAGTCAACCACAGATCCTTTCCACTTTGAAAAGCGTCTATCTCCTGCAGAGTAGAGGTACATTCTATTTTTCAAATCTATGCTGACTAGTGAAAAACTTAGCAATCCAGTAATTTTTAATTTCTGTTTTCAGTATAAATCTCATTTTAGTGTCAATATCTGCTGTCCAAAGTCTGTTACTGAAACTTGAGAGGATTTTCTTTGCTGTTTAGAGTTGTGTCAGAATATTTGGGCTATTACTCGTCTACATGTGAACTTGTGCTAGTAGTGCTAATGCTTGACCAAATATTTAGTAAGACAGGAACAGTTAAGGCATTGTTTTCACATTTATTTGATCACATTTCATTATTTAGTATACTATTTTCTACCATACACCTGTCATTCTTACTACTGATATGTTCAAGGTTAATTATCTTAACTTGCAGGGGAAGACAGGTTTAACATCAGCAAGTATTTGGCTTAATGTTGGGGTATGATGTGTTGTACCTTGAACAAGATGCATCCGGGCAATGAATGAATCAACTCGTCCACGAAATACATTTCTTTCCTCTTCCCACCACTTCTCCTTTTCCTTATCAGTTTCTTCAAAGCCTTCACACCCTTCCTTGCCCATCAACTGTTTCCACATTCTCTCTGTTTCAGTGTCAAGGTCCACTTTTGCCCTTGGTTTTTTCTTAGCAAGTTCAGGTTCCTGGTAGGGTACCATCGAACCATCTCCTTTATATTGGACTAGTGCCTTTTGTCCTTCCCCATCTCCTTTATATTGGACAAGTGCCTTTTGTCCTTCCACATCTCCTTTATATGAGACAAGTGCCATTTGTCCTTCCATCTCGGATGTGTTGCTTTCATTGAGGTTGTGACCATTATTATGTTGCCAAAAGATTTCATCTGTCATGGTGGAATATACCTGGTGTTGTCTTCCTGAAAATTAAGAAATAGGCAATTATCATTATTTGTTTACTAAGAGAAGTACATTTCCTTATCAGACATGCATTACCTGGACTAGAAAAGCAATCACCATGTGATTGTAATCCATTGTTGTCTTCTATTGTTACTTTCTGTGAATCATCTTTAGACACTATTTTTCTGGAAGACCTGCAGACTTTTTCCTGGAGTCTATTTTCAGTTCTTTTCCTCTTATTTTTCGAGAAACCTTTGGCAAGAATTCCACCATTACAGTGTCCATCCGCTTGGTTCTCAGAGCTGTTGCAATATTTTCTCTTGGAACCCTGTTCTTGAATGGAATTGGAGAGAACATTGAAACCCAACTGAAGGGTATTCTGACAAATCAGTTCCCCAGTCTTCTGAGAGTTTTCAAAACTTGTCTCTGATTGAAAGAGAAAGTTGCCCATTTCTTTTGCATTAATGTATTGCTGCATGCATCCATTATTTCTTTCCTGGTGCAAATCAGAATTCCCTTGAGCTGGACCTTTCTCGGTGACTGGAGATTTTACTATCTGCTGTTCTTCTGACAAGAAATGATTATTTACCCTTTCTTCTGATGTAATTTCTTTGGCCTTGCAGTCTGAAGTGGTAGTAGAAGCTTTTTCATTTGTATGATGGATCTCTTGCTGACTAACTATTCTGCTCTGGCTCTCAAATCTACTATTTTCTAAGTCAAAATTTAGAGCTTTCCTGCACGATTTTCTAGTTGCAACAGTTGCATCAGAAGATTCTTCTATAACATCAGCACGTGGTGTTGCCGCACTTTTAGGGACATTCTTCCTCTTCTTGTGTGGAGTCTTCTTAATCTGGGTCTTTTGAGTTGCAGAGTTTGGTTTACTTTTAGGCTTGGCCTCTACAATTACCTTTGGCCTATGCTTTCTTCGTTTAGGTGCTTTGTGCTCAGGTGTCTTGTTCAGGTCAAAACCTTGGTCACTTCCCTGGTCACATGCGTTGCTGGCAAAACCCTTTTGATCCTCATATATTGTAGAAATTGCTGCAGATGATGAATCTACAATTTGCTGTAGAAGCCCATTGCAGTATTCCTGAATTTCATTCTCTGTAGATGAAACCACGTCTTCTTGTTTGTCTTTCTCGTGACTTGTGCTTTCAGATAATGTGTAAGCGGGCCTCGTACAAAACTGATTGTCCAAGAACTTGAGCTGATCAATTGTTTTTGGCATTGAGTGGAGGGAATTGGTGAAACCATCAGTAGCATCAGCTTCTGATATTGGCTCATGGTTCAGATTATACTTAAGGTAAGAATCACCTGTAAAAGCAGTTTTAGTCATTCAGAATAAAATAAATGATTATGAAAGCTATTATCTGCATTCATTATCAATGTTTATAAATTCATGGTTTTTATGTCCTAATGATTGACAACATTATTAGTTTTATGAACTTCGATTGCCTTTAGGGTAATGTGAATGACAGATAATAGTCAAACTTCTCTCTTTTTCTGCTCCCTCTTTCATTTCATTGCTGTGAATGTTTCAATTAATCGGAATTACAGTAGAAGCCTGGAATTACTGATATAAAAGGGGTATATTAGATTATTTTATGCATATTTACTGTCATGGGTTATAAAAATTCCCTAGATATTTAGTTCATTATCGAATCATTTATTAATTTGGAATATTGTTTCTGGATGTTTAGGGGGGCTAGATATGACATGCAATTGAATAGTTCAGAGCCTGTTTGTTTGAACCCCCCTCCCTAAAAATCATTTTCTTATAACAAAAAGTCGCAAACTTTTAGTTTGCTTAAGTATTAGGGATAGAAATCAGAATTTGAAAAAAAACTCGGATTTCAATCATTTTAGGGAGGTATTTTGAGTAGCTTTTGATGAAAGTTGCATTTGTATCTATTTACTTGAAATAGAAGTTCTTTTTATAATATTAAGTAACCACATGAAAAATAGCTTTTGTCTAGGAAATATAAAAAATAAGTTGTTTTTACACAACTTTAAATTCACATTTTTTAAGCTTAAACCAATGGACTTATAATATAATATAATTAACAATCTCAAAAGCTCAAGTGTTGTCTAGATACCAGTTGTGTGCATCGTGAACGGACTTTTATCTCAATCTATAAGTGCAATTCCTTTTACTTTGGTCTCGAACATTTGTTTTGTATTGGTGTCAACCGATATTCAAACTCAACCTAAGTTATTTTGGTAAAGGCATGAGTGGTTTTATAATATATTTCTAATATGCCCCCTTTTACAAGAGCCCTTTAGGTGTGAAATATAGATAGTGCACGCGTATACCTAACTTGTGTTGAAACCCAACTTCATACTAGAACGGTGGTGGGAAGAATTAAACTCTAGATTATTTGGTCAAATTATCTCCAATCACCTGGTAATGAACCAATTTTTCCAAAAAAACTTACGTTATTAGGTAAAGATACATAAATGAGTTTTATATTCTATTTCTAACAATATGTATCTTATTCAGCTGTCTAATTTTCTGTGTTTTTCTATTTGAATAATATTGTAAAGTTATGATAACCACAACAACAATTTATCTCTGAATTTGAATTGCAGAAGAAAAGAAGTTACCCGGGGGTATATCAGAGAACATGCCCTTCAGTTGGTTTGAAACTGTGCAGTGAATGTCATCGTTGAGCCAGCGGTCTGGGTTGCTATCCATGATTTCAGAATTCCAAGATGGAATCAGAAGTCCATTTGCCTCTTTATTCACAATGCCTGAAGCTGAATGGATATTGCTTTGTATACCTGCATAGTAGTCATTCACCTCGCTGCTACCCATAAGTTCAGAATTCCAGGATGGAATCAGAAGTCTATTTGCCTCTTTATTCACAATGCCTGAAGCTGAATAGATATTGCTTTGCACACCTGCATATGAGTCATTTACCTCGCTGCTGCCCATAAGTTCAGAATTCCAGGATGGAATCAGAAGTCTATTTGCCTCTTTATTCACAATGCCTGAAGCTGAATGGATATTGCTTTGTACACCTGCATAGGAGCCATTCACCTCGCTGCTACCCATAAGTTCGGAAGTCCAAGATGGAATCAGAAGTCCATTTGCCTCTTCATTCAAAATGCCTGAAGCTGAATGGATATTGCTTTGTACACCGGTGTAGGAGTCATTCACCTCGCTGCTACCCATAAGTTCAGAATTCCAGGATGGAATCAGAAGTCTATTTGCCTCTTTATTCATAATGCCTGAAGCTGAATGGATATTGCTTTGTACACCTGCATAGGAGCGATTCACCTCGCTGCTACTGCCCTGAGGATGAAATTTTGGTAGCAGTGGACTTCTTGATGCTATGTTATTGCTCGCATCCTTATTGAGCAGTAGTTCCAAGGTATTACTGTTCAGTCCATTGCTCTCATAGTGCCGTGCCTGATTGTAGGAGGCTGCAATATGGTTGAGAACACTGTTTCTATCTGCTGTGTTGCCACAAATATTTTTGTGCTCTCCAATTCGACCTGTTTGCCCCATCAGATGGAGATTCTGAACTGGTCCATGGTAAAGGGGCAGCATCTCTTGCATGTTATCACGTCCAGGTGCAATATGGTTGAGAACACGGTTTCTATCGGCTGTGTTGCCACCAAATTTTTTGTGCTCTCCAATTCGACCTGTTTGTCCCATCAGATGGGGATTCTGAACTGGTCCATGGTAAAGGGGCTGCATTTCTTGCATGTTATCACTTCCAGGTGCAGTATAGTTGAGAACACTGTTTCTATCGGCTGTGTTGCCACCAAAATATCTGTGCTCTCCAATTCGACCAGTAGGTCCCATCAGAAGGAGATTCTGAACTTGCCCATTGTAATGTGGCAGCATCTCTTGAATGTTGTCACTTCCAGGTACAGGAAATTCTTGATAATTTAGCCTTCTTATGTGGTTCACTGGCAAGTTTGATTCTGGATTAGGTCCATATAGAATGAGCTTCTTAGGGGTGATGGGTACCCATGTATTGTTCATTTGAGATTGCTTCTCATCTTGACCCAATAGTTGTTTACCGAAGTTCATTATTGAAATCCTGCTAGCCAGAAAAGATATTACTTTTATTAGCTTCCTTTCACTTACACTTGGTATATGTTGAATCTATAATGGAGAAAATGGAGAATGTATTAACATGATAGGTGTTATAAAACATCACCTTAAGAGACCTATTTATTCTATTGTTCTAGGTCATTTACTGGTGTACAATACAAGCCCAGGCCATAAAATGACTGACTATATTTACATTGTTAGTGTGAACTTATGTAAGGAGATTGCAGTAGACAAACAAAATGGAATGGCCAAGTTTAGTATTTGACTAACAATTAAGCAAGAAACAATCATAAATTTCATTTTATCAATAGTGCTTTACAACAAATTAACACATTTAGGCGGAAGAAAGACTTTGAACCCTCATTTCAAAACATAATTAAATCTGGCTATCCTATGATGATCTCCTAAACAAATTTTTGTGTTGTCGTGTATGCCCTATATTGAAATAACTTAGAAGAAACTGTTTGAGCTTCAGTTTCTAATTGTTTGAGCTTCAGTTTCTAATGACAGAGCTATGCAGCTTGTTAACAAGTGCATTCATAACATTCTGAGCTATGTGCAATACCACATGGTCTTGTTCCACAACTTAAGTGACATTGTAATTTATCAGTCCAACTATTAGGGTATTAAATAGCAATTAGCATATGATAAAATCTCTACCCAGACAATATCAAACTCATCACTGCTTGAAGCTATATCAGATTGGCGTTAGAAGATATATTAGAAGTTGAATGTAAGCTTAACAATGAGCGGTCTAATCATGAATTAAAATACTCCAATAGAATGACAATCATAACCAAGACAAACATTAATGTCTGTATGTGAGAATATGGAT
The DNA here is from genome assembly GCF_012489685.1 of Lotus japonicus. NCBI lineage: Eukaryota > Viridiplantae > Streptophyta > Magnoliopsida > Fabales > Fabaceae > Lotus > Lotus japonicus. Next base: position 55,563,088 of record NC_080042.1, read on the forward strand.
TGAGGAAGGCCAAGAATGATAGGCAGAAATGGGAAGAAAATTACAAATAGGGAAAATGTGAGATGGGATTGTGCATTTTTCTGATGTGTAGCAGTACTCAAAATCGGGTTCTACATTATATGTGATCAAACAAACCATGCTATGAAATACTAAAGCAGCCAGCAACCAACTCAAGAAACACTATCTATCAGAAAAATATAAACTAATAGAGGATCATACCTGCTATGGTGTGGCTCATTCATCTGAAAAATATCAAAGCTTTGTTATCAAAATTAACTAGGCTATAGCTGCTGAGTTCTACAGTTTCTTCTAAAATGTCCCTGACCTTAATCTAGCACTGCTAGATTTTGCCCTGAATCATCGAATTCCCGATGCATTCGTAGACCATTTTGTTTCACGCCATTGTCTAATCCCAGCCTGCTAAAACCCCATGAACACATTCCTCACCTTAGCTACCTCAACATAACAAGAGCAACACATTAAAGAATAAAATAAACTCCCCCTTCAGGCCTGAATGACCAGCATTAAATGCTACAATGAATTACTTGAACACGGAAATGCCAAACCACATGGAAACTAGAACCAACAGCACAGGTATCCATCACACAATCACCAAAAAAAGATTTTTAGGGGTGGCCAAAATCTGATTTTTTGTGGGTTGTCATTAAAAATCAATTTAATTATATGGGATTTTGCAACAATGGGTGTTCATAAAACACAATCTTCAGAATCTCTGAAATAAAGGATACACGTAAAGTAAAAAGATGTGTGAATTTTGTTCATTGTATGCTAATTAAGTATACAAAAAGGTAAAAATGGTAGTAAAAGAATTTTGCAGCATAACTCACCGATCTGCATGAGCACCTCACAAGACTCAGGGTGTAGTCAATGCCAGAATAAAAACAGAGTACAAAGTGAGTTTGGGGGTGGTACAGAGAGAGAAAGAGAGTTGTGAAGGACATGGGGTAGGAAAAGAAAGCGATGGTTTATAAATAAATCTAAATAGTATTAAAAAGTGGACCCTCAAAAATATTAATATTAAAAGGTGCATGTTAGTTTAGGACACGGTTATTCTCAATTAATGTTTTTCATTTTTTTTCTCCTGCAATGGTCTTTGTTTATATCTCATTCAATTTTGCCCATTAATGATTTTATGAAGTAGAGAATCAGTTTGCTTCTAGATGGTCATGCCATATTTTATGACATTTACCACTGAGATTTCATGTTCTCTGAATTAGTGTTATTACAATATTAATTATTTCTTTAATAAAATTTAAGCTATGTGGATATTGTTAAAGTTTAATAACTATGCACTAACAATGTATATTTTTTTCTTCACACAAATATCCAATTAGAATTTACTATTCATCACATTAGAAAAATATTAAAATAAAAAAATAGTAAAATAGAAATAAAATAAGATGTAATTGAATGCATGTGTAAAACTTTTTATATTGTCAGTACAATGCATGTAAATTAAATCCTATTATAAAACTTGCAATTAAAAAGTGCATCGTTTAATATATTAAACTTTGTACTTTTACTACAAATATACTTTTCTAATTTTACTTTTCTCTTTGTTGAGTCATTTCTTTACAATTCTTTATAAATAATTAATTAGGTTAAAATAAGGAATAACTGAAATTATATCATTGTTCAATATCTTAACTATTTTTTATATTATTACCAGCACCAATTGATCCTTTTCCCATTTATTTTATCCTACTTTTCTCTTTGACTAGTCATTTCTTTATAATTCTTAATAAATAATTAACAAGGTGAAAACAAAGGAAATAATGAAAATATATAATTTTTCAATATCTTAACTATTACTTTATATTATTACTAGTACCAATTGATTCCTTTAATTGTTTCCCATTTATTTTATCCTACTTTTCTTTGATGAGTCATTTCTTTATAATTATTTATAAATAATTGTTGGGAGAGACTTACCCACTTAATGTGATCTCAGAGTCTCGAAGGATTAGTCTCATGGCTGTTAGATGTGAGGATACATTGGGAAACTGGAGATTAAATGAAAAACTAAATAAAATTCTCAAAGTAAGATGATCATGTGATTCTCGAAGGGAGAGGTAGAGACTCTTAAATGACCTTCCCGCTGAAATAGAAGGTCACCTCTATGCCGTAGGATTTTATCAGTTTACGTTAGTTGAAGATGTTTTTCTAGACCTTCAGTTGATATCAGCGCACATTGAAAGGTGGAGACTAGAAATTCACACTTTCAACATCCCGTTTGGAGAATGCACCACCACGCTCCAAGATTTTGCATTACACCTTGACTTGAAGATTGATGGTAAACTTGTCACTTGGCGCACGTTTTGTGAATAGTCTTTCATCGTAAACCATTCGCGAGGACAAATAGTTGACATGTTTTGCATGAGGATACATAATGCGCGTGACTGGAGGTTGCCTGTTAGTTTACCAAAGCGGTTCTCATGTTTTGTTGATATATCTTCCTCTTTTCGTTGACTTTAGAGAGACTTGAACATATAGTTGGAGTTCAACAATACTTGCCAATCTATATCGGGAAATGTGTACCACCACTAACTAAACCCGTGTGGAGATTAGTGGTTGTGTACAACTCATCTAGTTCTAGATCGGGACAATAATTTATGATGTTGGCCTTACTCAAGATGTTTTACCTATCATTCTCGGTAACGTTGTCAGACTCGAGAGTCTATCCAAACTCATTCTGGGGATGTAAACTCGTTTCGTCGAGTTGACTCGTAGGCTCGTAAGAGTCCACAAAAAAAACTTAATAAAACTTGTCATGGAGTATAGAGAACACAAACTAGTGAACTACAACCATCAAGAAGACTTGCAGTGGCGACGTAGCTTCTCCTAGGGTATGAAGATGAATGAGAATGTTGGATTGAAATGAGAAACTCTATCTTTCTTTCAGTCTTTGTTGAAAGCATTTCGTGAAAACCCAAAATTTCCCCTTTTAATTTGGGGATATAGTGAGAAATTCATTTCTCTGTGACTCCTAGACTCGGTGTGGAATCATGAGTCTATGTGAGTTTACCGAGTTTGCACAATTTGCTCGATTACATGAACTTTAGAGTTTACTTGCGAGTTGAATTATTTTAAGGACCTAGAAACGTAGAATCGTAAGATTTTAAGAGTCAACTCGCGAGTTTGATAACCTTGATTCCCGATCGCGCTCTTGCAGCCAGGTTTGCACATAATTTTTACTTCAAATTTTAATAGTTGTTCCATTTACATTCACATGAATCGAACATATACACTTGAAAGATCCCATTTATTGTCTTCACGTACCCTCAGCTTCCAAGGGCACCCATTCATGGAATTCGAACAGTAGACAATAAAATATGTTGGTTTGGATTTGCCCATCATATATGTTTGATGACGTTTGAAGAGTAGTTCTTGAGGGCCATATGAACAACTTGCTCTCAAAACGTAAATCGACATCTAATTCATCAATCATCTGGCACGAGCTAGGCACATCAAGACTAGGAAAAAAAATTGTCTCCTGATATGAGTGATATGGGTGATCCCAATTGACATATGAGTAGTGTGAAGTAGAACTAAAAAATGGGGTGGTATTTGGGACACCTGAAAAAATATGAAATGATACAAGTCGTATACAATTAATTCGACAATGCATATGATAAGTTGGTTGAACATACCATGCGTCTCGGCATAAACATCCACCGGTACAAGCGACGTAGGGGGAGGAGATGTCGTCTGAGATCCACCCTCTTGGTTTTTGCCTGGCAAATTCCCACTAACTCCTTTGACCATTTCTTTATTTCATCGTCGTTAGGTTCTGAAAACGTGATGTCAGCATTTTTCAGACCATCATGGTGGTCATGATCATCATCATTCATATTAATCGTGGCACCCAAAGGAATGCTCTTTGGTTCAACTACATGAACCTCAATATGTCTAACACCCTCGTTTGTCAACGTTAGATGAGTGCTTATCAAATTGGTTAAGACCGGTACTTATGAACTTCTTGCCTTATCAATTTCAATGTATGGCTCCAACATGGTCATGGCAGACTGGTGAGTAAAGGCACCCATCGTGACTCGCACATATTCATTATCCTCAATCTCAAGACCTGTAAATTTAATTGGATAAGATGAAGACAAATACCTGAAGGTAATGACCGAAATAACTTGGTTACGTGATGTTGCGTTTCAGATGCATGAGCCTCTTCTAGCCTTCAAACATCATACATTCACTGTCCTGGTAAACTCTACCATTGTAATGACAAAAGAAATTATTTGACTCATCTTGAAGGTTTCAGAAAGAGCTCAAGAGTTGTTTGGGGTGAAATTAAGTTTGGTTTTTGACTGTGTAGATTACAAGTTCGTAATATGGATTTATAAGCTCTGACACCCGATTAATTCGCTTTGGTTAGCCTGAATAAATGAATCTGCCTCAGTTGGCGCAAAGTCCACCAACCATAAATTTGCTTGGGTGCACTCGAATTCTAATCACTGTCACCCCAACACATCATGTCGGGTTAGACACATTGAAATCGTTTGGATGATCACAAATTCAATGAATTGGCCTGCCACGCGAGTTCGTCATAATAGCTGTTTATGTTGATGACTTGAACATTATTGGGACTCCAAAAGAGCTTCCAAACATTGTAGATTGCCTAAAGAAAGAATTTGAGATGAAGGACTTGGGAATAACTAAATTTTGTCTACACTTACAAATTGAGTAACTAAATGATTGAGTATTTATGTACAAGAGATTTATGTTGCAAAAGTACTAAAAAGATTCTACATAGACAAATCACACCCGTTGTGGACTTTAATGGTTGTAAGGTCATTAGATGAAGAACTACTTGGTCCTGAAGTACTATAACTTAGTATTATCGGAGCATTAATATATCTTGCTAGTCATACTCGATAAGATATATCATTTGTCGTTAACTTGTTAGCAAGATATAGTTCTTTACCTACACGAAGACATTAGAATTGAGTAAAACAAGTCTTTCATTATCTTAAAGGCACAATGGATATGAGTTTATTTTTTCCCAATATGTCCAAGCCTGACCTAATCACATATCACCAAAGATCTTCTTCACTCATGATCTACAAAAGAATGGTGACATAGACATCCAACCAATTCGTTCAAGTGATAATTTGACAGACTTATTTACGAAGGCTCTTCCAACTATAACATTTGAAAAATTTGTACGGAATATCATAGTTCATTAAGTACAAAATCTCAATTAAAATAAATTGTACTCTTTTTTCCTTAACCATGTTTTTTCCCATTGATTTTTTCCTAGTAGGATTTTTAACCCCATTTGTTAGTCCTATTTCTACATTATCTACAAGGCCAAAATATTTACTCAAAAACCTAAATGGATGCAAGAATGTATTTCCCACTTGTCATCGATCCCTAAAAATATAGGAACTTGTTTAACAATAAATTCTAAGAAATGTGTTGATGAATAAAATGAGTTTGCTCATCAATTCCTCTTTTTACTGCTAATAGAAACACATACAGCGGTGCCGGTTAGTATCTATTTCTATGAATTTTAAAGCTAAAGTCAAAAAGAGAAGAAGCACGGTACGATAAGAAGGAAGCAATGATATGGGACCCCTTTTTTGGGGTCTTTATTCCTTCTTTGTGTTTTTGTCTTCCCTACTTATAGTCGTGTAACATGCCCACTGTTTTCGTTTTTATCATCACAATTGGGAGGATGCTTTTTAATTTGGTTTCGTATCTGGTAGCCGGCAGTTATGAGATTAATCCTATTAAGATTTTAGACATTATATTAAGTAATAAGTCTTTTTTAACAAATTGTTCTCCATATATACCACCCGAAAGTCGAACATTGAACTAAATATTTAAGAAACCAAATTATCTACCTAATATGCTCAAATTTGTGGGGGGTGAGAGGATGCTTTTTTGATGCTTCTAAGTGAAGCTGCAGTGAGATTCTATATATGTGAGCACTTTGTTGTTAAAAAGTATCTATTCTTGGGATAGCTAGCTAGGATACCGTATGTTTCAAGATTTTTTGCTTTCTTGTACACCCTTATTTGGAATTTTTTAGTACTTTTTTACCACTAAAAGTGAGAGAAAGAAATTGTGGTCATTGATGGTTAGTGGTCTATGGGTGGACCACAAAATGAAAATTGTGGAGAAAAGTTTTTATGGTCATAGGATTTATTAATAAAAATATTTTAGCAGTTCATTCTAAGTACCAATAAAAAGATTAAATAACAATCGAAAAAAAAAATAACCCTTTCATCTTTCCTCCCTTTGGAGGGTAAACCGGGCCAGCATAAAATACATACAATGTTTCACCTAGGAAACTTGCAAACGGAGCAGGGAGGCTACGATATGTGATGGACAGAGTTGGAGCGATGGGGATCTGAGGGTTTTCTTTAGTGTAATTTTTTGGAGTGGTGGTGGCGATGATTGAGGGTGAAATTGAAGGCAATTTTCCAATAATCATGTGAAGTTTTTGTGTCTATCTATGCTCTTTCTTTATATATATTAAATATGTGAGATCCATTAAATATTTATAAAAAGAAAAATAAATATAATATGCACCTTAACATTATCACGTCCCATGAGATAATCAAAATCCAAACTTCCCACCACTTATTTGGATAATTAACATACACAAAATTTGGAAAATTTTAAAAGAGTATTAAAAAATGTTATTTTAATGGGATTTATTAACTTACTCCCACTTATATTTTGGAATAAGTGAGTTAGTATCCTACACTTTTCAAAGCATCCAAAATTAAAATGATTGCATAACCTTTTCTTCCCGTTATCAAAATATATACCATGAAGTGAATACCCCAAAGAATCAATTAATGCCAATCACAAACCCCTAATGATTATTTGTAACAAATATTTATTTATTGTCAATATTCTAATTTCTCACCCCCTAATGATTATTGTAGTATACTAAATTTTAAACATCATAAGAAAGTAGGCAAACTACAAAAATCACAAATGCCTATTACTTGAATTGAAGTTCCCTGCGGCTCAAAATACAGTTGTTGAAAAAAAATCCACTAAATTCAGTGAAACAAATCCCTGGATGGCCAAAAAATTTAAAGAACTCTCTTTATGCGTCTTAAACCGCATGATCAACGGAACTTGAGGTTCTACTGCAATGTGTTTACTTTTTAAGGAAATTTGGGTCAGGTCTCTAGTATCTCATAGTGTCCATACCCGTGAAATAACACGTTGATGGAAATATCTTTACCATTCCTATATTCTTCACCATACTTTGCTATGTTTACTATCTCAGTAGAGCTTGTATCTCTCATGAATACAGATATTGGAGTCCTGAAAAGTTATGCAGACAATATTAGATACAGAGCAATGGAAGAATTTGATAAAAGTATAAAATGTCTGAATGAGTATTACAAAGACATGCAATTATTATCATATAAAATAAACTGAAAACGTCCTTGTTTTTATGAGTGATGTCTTTCACATGTGTGTTTGTATTCATGAGAGATACAAGCTTTATTGACATAATAAACATAGTAAAGTATGGTGAAGAATATAAGAAAGATAATGATATTTTCATCAACGTATAACTTCACGAGTATGGACACTACGTGAAATAACACATTAATGCAAACATCTTTATCATTCTTATATTCTTCACTATCATTTTACCCTGTAGACCATGTCAGTAGAGCTTGTATCTCTTGAATACATATATACAGTATACAGGTGTGCAAGTTGTATTAGATAGAAAGTAAGGGAAGAACGTGATATAAGTAAAAAAACGTCTGAATGAGTATTACAAAGATGGGTTTTATATCATACGATTCATACCAACAAATCAAGACATGCACCTAATTATCATATAAAATGAACTGAAAGTGTGTTATCCAATATTGTTCAGGTTTCATGAGTGTTGATGTCTTCACATTGTATATCACACCTACTTCATGTCTTTGTCTCTCTTTTTTTTCTCATCACACACTCAATCAAAACACCCTTTACCAAGATTTTATAGAGTGATCATCGTCTATCCTAGGGTTTTCAACTCTACTAATATGCAGCATATGTTCTAAAAAATAGTCAGAGTAAGTCTTTAGTTGTAACATATGTTCTAAAGTTATTGGTACTTTGTTGTTGTAACATATTTGCCTCATTAAAATATGATATTTTGAACTTTTAAAGTCATCTAATGTGATTGAATAGTAATAAGAGCTAACATACAAAAGAACTTACTTCAAAACATGAGAAGCCATCAATATCTCAGGTTCCCCACCCCAGACACAAGGTTTTTGCATTCTTGTCACATATAAATCAAAGTCTCCTTCTATAAACCTATAGACACAACAAAGAATAATAAGTAACCAAGTGCGGAAATTAAAAAAGAACAAATTTAAGGGAAGTTATAGGGTGGATGGTGGACATATTTTTTAAGTGGTCCACAGGTGATCCACTGTTACTAACAGTTGATTCAGGATCTTCAATTATAAAACCATTATATGAACGACTAAAAACAATGAATCATTGGTGGGCCACTTAAAAAATGGTCCATCATATAGTCCCCCCAATTTAATTGTGTACCATCAAATTAGAAAGCTTACCATTCAGTTTCCTCACGCCTATTCAACAATTCTTCCGCAACCTTTAAATAAAACATGATAATCGTGTTATAACAACCATAAACAACAAAAGTTGAACTAGAAGGATGAGATGTATTTTCCTTTTCAAACTATTAAGTAGAATGAACTTACCTTAGCCCTCAACTCATCAGCCAGTTCCATCTGACGGTTCTCATCGGGCGCTTCTTCTCCGTTTATCAAGCAAGCTCCGTGAGCTATTGCTCTGAACAGGCACCGACCATCAGCAAGCACCCCTATATCATTCAATGACAAATAAATCCACAGAATCTCTTGCAAAAGGTTTTTATTTCTGTACTAAACAGGCCATCATACACTCATAAAGATTAGTTGAATCACAACAAGACAGAGTAATGCTTTCAGAACAGTTAAACAGACCATCAAACACTCATATAGAGGAACAATACTCAGAAAGAGAAAAACTCTACATTCTGCTTCAACAGAAGTTGTTATCAGATCATCATAACAAATACACTTTTAACCCAAAAAGAAAAAAAAGGCTAACTGCTTGAAGGCCTAAGCTTTAAATTGTGGTCGCAATTACGGTCACGGCCTTCGTATTATGGAAAATTGTTTTCGCGCCAAAATTAAGGTGGTGTTTCGGTTTCGGAAACCTCCAAAACACTCATAAAGAGCAATAATCACAAAGAAAAACTCTTCATTCTGCTTCAACAAAATAGAGGAACAATTAAACAGACCATCAAACACTCATATAGAGGAACAATACTCAGAAAGAGAAAAACTCTACATTCTGCTTCAACAGAAGTTGTTATCAGATCATCATAACAACAACACTTTTAACCCAAAAAGAAAAAAAGGCTAACTGCTTGAAGGCCTAGGTTTTAAATTGTGGTCGCAATTACAGTCAGGGCCTTCGTATTATGGAAAATTGTTTTCGCGCCAAAATTAAGGTGGTGTTTGGGTTTCGGAAACCTCCAAAACACTCATAAAGAGCAATAATCACAAAGAAAAACTATTCATTCTGCTTCAACAAAATCTGTAATCAAATCATCATAACAACAATGCTTTTTACCCCCCCCCCCCCCCCAAAAAAAAATAACTGCTTGAAGGCTTAGGTGTAGGTTTTAAATTGCGGTCGCGGTAACAGTTGCTGCTGCCACGTCACAATTGCAGTCCTTCGCATTGCGGAAAACTGTGAAAAAATGCGGCTGTCGCGACCGAAATTACTGTCGGGCGTTGCGGTTTCAAAAACCTCCAAAACCTTGTTGTCAGCGCGCGAAATCACAATCGCGGAACTTGATTTAAACCGCAGTAACTTTCACACTTTGCTAACACAGTAAAACTACCACAAAAATCACCAAACCAACCAACACCAACCAATCTATGTACTCTTAGAGAAAAATAATAAAACACAAGCAAGCATCTATTGAAGACAAAAATGCAATTTCATTTTTCATAAAGTAATCATCATTGTTAAAACTGAAAGTGCTTTAACCCTCAAAGCAAAAGCAAAAAGTATCATTCATTTATCCATAAACTACACCTCCAATCCAAGTATCAAACACTGTATCCTAAACAAACAAGGCATAGATTAGTAAATTACACTACATATCCAATTGATCACACAGAAATGATTGAAAAACAATTCAAATTTGCTTAGAAAAAAAGAAAAAACGAACCAGTGACTCTGTAATCAGCAGCAGCAGAGGCTTCATCATCGCGTTCCTTAACGCACTCCACACTCTTCAATTCACCTCCCTCGGAACTATCGTCAGCAGCCGCCGGCGCCGGTGCCGTAACCTCGGGATAAACGTCAGGGCAAAACGGCGGCGCAAGGCAGGCGCAGACACCGAAGAGGAGCCAAGCCGAGTCAGGGCGGTGGAGCCACCTAGCAGGACGCGCGTCCCAGGCAACATTCCACGACCCCTCGCCTTTGAGGTCGAGGTCGTGGTGGAGCGCGAGGCGTCCGTCGCCGCCGCAAGGCATGATAGCGTGCCATATGGAGGCGGCGCCGGAGGTGCGGAGGTCACAGGCGCTGGAGTGAGGGCGGAGATTACAAGCGTTGGAGTGGAGGAGATAGCGCGGCGCGGCGGCGGAGGCGATGCGGGTGCCGTGGTGAGGCGGTGGTGCAGCATGGAGGAAGGACAGGATCCATGGCTTAGGACGAGAAGTGGCGCAGAGTACTCCAAGCATGGATGGATGAATGGTGATGATGATGATGATGGTGAAATGGAGAGGGGTGGCTATAGTGCGCTGCTTTGGTTATCCTACGCACCCATAACTGTCAAAGTTTGTTGAATGCATGAGAATGATGTGTGCACATGGTTACAATATAATAAGAGAAGAGAAGAAGATTGATAGGTTTTGAAATTGAACTTACAATTACGAAGAAGCGAAATGTGTGTGCTCGCTGCTTTGGTGGAAAAGTAACAACAACTCGTGCTCAATTTTGCTTGACAATTTATATTTATATTATGTGAATTTTTTTTTTTTTTTTGTGTATCTTGTAAATATTTTTATGCTCCTTGACAATAAGAATATTCCTTCATGTTAGGTGAAATTTAGGAAATATGATATTTCTCAACGAGGGATCTTATTTCCTAGTAGTAAGACCTAATATTGTAATGTTAAAGCTTTTGAGCTTGTGTTTGTGTCTGTACTTGTCTGCTTGAGTTGCAAGATGTCAAAAAGTACTTTCAATCTGGTGGAGTTAAAGGCATGTGTTTGAAGTTGTATTACTTTCAATCTAATAGAATGAATTCCTTTTATGATGTTTTTTTTTATGGGAAAGGAAAAATACTTAAGCAAGCTACCTGATACAGGAAGACATGAAACAGAGCTGATTCTCCGGATTGAATAGCTCGTCATGCAGATCGATAGCTCATCATTCTTGGTTGCCTCTACCGTTCCTGCTCCTCACCCGAGTGTGTAAAGCTGAGTGTAAACAAAAGGACTGAAATTCAGACAATGCACCATGCGGCTAGAGCAAAGCCACCCTTTCTTTTGACCAGAGACAGAGTTGGAGAGCAAAATTAAAACGACATACTGCCAAGAAGAATAAACATGTTACACGTTATATTGTTTTATGTTTAAGCATTGTTGATTTGCTCTTTTGCAATATGTTTGGTATCGAAGAACTTGGGAAGAAAGAATTACGAAAGAGAGAGAGAGAGAAGCAATTTTGTTTGGCATAAGGTAACAATGTTGGAAAGCGAGAGTTAGGTGCAGGGCCCACAACCTTTCACATTCTCTCCGATTTAAGAATATTTTCGATAGTAGTCGAGTTGTATTTCGCTGATTTCCTTTTGTATCCATGTTACTCTTTTCATTTAAATTAATTAATGTCTTGTTGGGTTAAAATTCCATTTCACATAAAAATCATTTTCTCTATTATGGTTCTCTATTTAATCAAATGAAAAGAGACATAACACGTGTCATTTTTTTCTATTAAACCGAACAACCTACAGAATCTACTATATTTCTTGTAACACCCCAATTTCTCAACTGAGGAGTCACATTAGTAACCTAACAAAGTCTAAGGACCAATCTGCAATCCCTAAAAACCAAGGGAATTTTTTTTTTTTTCTGTAAAACAACTAAACACTTCGGCTAAAAGGTTGGAAACATACCATAACTTTATTTAGATAACTTGTTTCCCGATATACAGTAATAATAGTTTACAATACCATAAGTAAGGTTCAGAATAAACATGCGCACTTTAACAGTGGCGGAAGCAAGACTTTAATAACAGAGTTCTCATAAAGTAAAAGAGACTCCAACATAATCCACAAGAAGAGAAGCAAAGCTGCTTCTCATACCTCTACTCCACCGCTTACAACTCGATCTCCAACTCGAGTAGCTATGCCTCGGCGGAAGGATCTCCATCGCCTAATAGCGTTAAGCGCCCAAACAACAAGTAGCAAATAGAAAGGGTTAACTCCATGCAATTACCATGTATAAAAGAGAAAAATCATGCTGTTCGAATTTAATTACCTGGCATGGTAAATAACTAGCAACATAACTCAACTCATATATCAACAACTTAAACATAAATCGGACTCAGATAATAATAACCTCAACAATGTAACATCAAATCAGATATCAATAAACCAATACGAAAATCCAACAACATAGGGTCAGGTGTTAGTTCCCTATAATGCAACTATATGCTGCTAACAAAATGGATCGATCAATATCGTCTCTCAAGACGGGACAATGATAGGACACACCTCCTCATCGCCACTTATAACGTCATACATGACGGGACAATCATAGGACACACCTCCTAATCGCCACTTAACGTCACACAAGACGGGACAATCATAGGACACACCTCCTGATCGCCACTTAGCATCTCGCAAGATGGGACAATGATAGGACACACCTCCTCATCGCCACTTAACGTCACACAAGACGGGACAATCATAGGACACACCTCCTGATCGCCACTTAGCATCTCGCAAGATGGGACAATGATAGGACACACCTCCTCATCGCCACTTGACTCAAGCCCTATATGCCAAGTCAGACAATAACAAAGCCCACCCAAGGACCAATCCAAAGTAACCACATGTTCCATCCACTAGGAAGCAGTAACGACAGAAACCAGTAAACGGCCGAAGCCTCTCAGAAAACATTTTCCAAATTCAGCATAATAATCATAATCATCTGCCAATCAATATAAACATCTTCATCTCAAACACAGGCAGTGCGATAAAAGCATGCAAGACTCAAAGACGCTCTAAAACCGAGTTACCCTTACCTTCGTGAGTAGAAGTTGGGCATGGAAATTGCGAACCTAGAACAAAGAAAACACAATCATCAACACAAGCTTCACTAGGAGCAACACGATCTACTAATACTAATCGAAATCGTAAAGAAAGCCTCTAAAGCTTCAGAGTTCCTATTTAGGCACAAATTGACAACGGAGACTTCGTTCGCTAAAACGAGCATAACTCGAGCTACAGAACTCAGAATGACACGAAACCGGCGCCAAAATTTCGACAATTGAAAGAGCTACGCAATGGCTCAAGTCATAGAGACCCAAAAATTATTTTTGGACACGGTACCCAAGCAATTAGGTTTCGGCCACTATGGAAAATAGGGTTTTCGAACTTTTTCTTCGATCTAAATCAATTCACAAGGTAGTTTTAGGGTAAAACTAAGGCAAAGAAATTGTCGGAACAATTTTCGGACAATCGGGTCGAAATACGACTATCCAGGGGCATTTTGGTCCAAAATAAAGGCTCAAAACTTCAAAGTTATCAGTTCGGAAAACAAATTTGACAGCAACGATCCTCATGATATCCGTGACAACAAATCCTAAAGGCACGAAGTCAGATTAAGTCTTTTCGACAATAAAGTTTCGAAATGTGAGACAAAAAGAGTTTTGAGTCAATTTTTCAGATCCTGGACAACTGAATCGCAATCAGAGTTTACTGACAGAGGTTTTAGACTCAGGGGAACATAAGGAACATAACCCAAGCGAGAAATCAGAGAAATCGGACAATTTTAGAAAAAGCTCAAAACTTAGAGCACAGAAACGACTTCAGAAACTCAGCAGAAACAGAAATCAGAGGCAGGATTCATGATAGTTACCTCGATACCTAGAAGTAGGGACGAACTGCACGAAGATTGGTCAAGTTTTCGCGGAAATCTCCTCCCCCCTTGCTCCCCACGAAATCAGCCACAAATGGAAAGAAAATGAGAGGATTTTGCTTTTTCGCGCTATTTATAGGCGGGTGAAATCGCGGGAAAATGAAAATTTCGCGATTCCGATTTTTGCAGCACGATCACCGAGAAATTCTAAGAGAGATTCTGGCGTCAGAATTCCAGAACTCAAAACAAATATCTAGGATTTGGGAAAAACGATATCGAAAAACTCAAAAGCGGTGTCGGTTAATCTGCCCCGAAAAACTACTTTTTGCTGTGATGCTCAAACGACAAAACTTCCAACTGAAGAAAGATTGGAAACGTCGAAACAAGTCTGGCAACATGGACGGAATCTTCGTTAGAAGTCCCGAATAGAAAAAGTCTTCATCCATTGCTCGAAAATAGGGTTTCGAAGCAAAGAAATTAGCGTCGGCGGACATCCGAAAAGTGAAACCTATCGTGCGTACAGTCCAGAGTTCCGAAATGAAACGCTGGTCGAAGGAAAAATAAAGAAAATCTTTAAATTTTCCAAGGATTCGAAATCTCACTTAAAACGTTGCTCTAAAGCGAAATTAGCCTATTCTGGACACGCTTGCCATAAGGCGGGTGTGCAGACGACTCGCTCTAATTCCTAAAATGACTACGCAACATTCCTCAAGCAATTCCTGAACTTTCTTCTTCATTAATCTTTCTCAAATATCAAACTCCTGTCACGCTTACACTGATTCTACGCGTGAGTCGGAAATTAGCTTGTTCTGAAAATTCAGGTCTTACAATACTACCCCCCAAAAAGAAAGTTTCGTCCTCGAAACTTAAGGCTCAGTGAAGAGTTCCGGATACTGTTCCTTCATCCTCTCTTCTAGTTCCCAAGTAGCATCGCCCGTGACTTGGTTCCAAATCACTTTTACCAGAGGAACCTGCTTGTTCCTCAACTGCTTGATCCTACGTTCCTCAATCCTCATTGGTGCCACTTCAAAAGACAAGTTGTCTCTAAGCTGAATATCATCTTCCTTGATGATGTGAGAGGGATCAGGAATATACTTCCTCAATTGTGATACGTGTAGCACATCATGAATCTTGGAAAGAAAAGGTGGCAACGCAATCCGATAAGCTACTTTACCGACTCGCTCGATAATCTGATACGGTCCAATGAACTTCGGTGTCAGCTTCCTCGACTTTATCGCTCTTCCCACTCCGGTAGTTGGTGTCACGCGAAGAAACACATGGTCTCCCGCCTCAAACTCTAACTCTCTCCGTCGTGTGTCAGCATAACTCTTCTGTCGACTCTGTGACGTCCTCATCTTCTCTTGTATTTGCTTCACTTTCTCAGTAGTTTGTTGTACTAATTCAGGTCCAACGAGAAGATGTTCGCCATCTTGAAACCAACATAAAGGAGTTCTACATCTCCTCCCATACAAAGCCTCATAAGGTGCCATTCCAATACTAGCATGAAAACTGTTGTTATAAGTAAACTCGATCAACGGCAACAGCTCATCCCAGCTTTCTTGACTATCCAGAACACAGGCTCGCAGCAAGTCTTCCAATGACTGTATTGTCCTCTCTGTCTGTCCATCCGTCTGAGGGTGATAGGCAGAGCTCAACCTCAACTTCGTCCCAAGCGCCTCGTGCAACGCCTTCCAGAAATGCGAAGTAAACTTCGGATCTCTGTCAGAAACAATACTCGATGGTACTCCATGAAGTCGTACAATCTCAGCGACATACACTTTTGCAAGTGCCTCCACATTGAACGTGGTCTTCACCGGTATGAAATGTGCTGACTTCGTCAGACGGTCCACAATGACCCAAATGGAATCAAATCTCTTCCTCGTAGCTGGCAAAGCTACCACGAAATCCATAGAGATACTGCCCCACTTCCACTCCGGCACATCAAGTGACTGTAACATACCCGCAGGCTTTTGATGTTCTATCTTCGCCTTCTGACATGTCAGACATGCCGCCACAAACTCTGCTACATTCTTCTTCATTCCTGGCCACCAAAAATTCAACTTTAGATCTTGATACATCTTTGTCGATCCCGGATGAATACTCAATCTGCTCTTGTGACCTTCGTCAAGAATCATCCTTCTCAACTCCATGTCCAATGGTACGCAGACACGTCCTTTGCAACGCAGAATGTTGTCGGTTCCTACCTCAAAATCCGGCGCTTTTCCCAAAATGATCAAGTTCCGTTTCTCGATCAGCTCCTCATCTAACAGTTGTTTCACCTTGATCTCGTTCAGAAAATCACTAGTGATCGTCACCATCCCAAAGCTCAATTTTCCAGGTGTCACTTGCATACCCAAACTGAGGTCGCGAAAAGTCTCGATAAGTTCCAATTCCTTAATCATCAACGATGAAACATGAATTGTCTGGCGACTCAGTGCGTCTGCTACAACATTTGCTTTTCCTGGGTGGTACAACAAAGTGAAATCATAGTCCTTGATGAATTCCACCCAACGCCTTTGTCTCATATTCAGATCCTTCTGATCGAACAGGTACTTCAAGCTCTTATGATCACTAAAAACAGTGAAGGTGCTCCCATAAAGATAGTGCCTCCAAATCTTGAGCGCAAATACCACAGCCGCTAACTCCAAATCGTGCGTAGGATAGTTCCGTTCATGTATCTTCAATTGCCTTGAAGAATAAGCCACAGCCTTTCGGTGTTGCATCAACACACAACCCAAACCTTGGTACGAAGCATCGCAGTAAACCTCGTAGGGTTCCTTCTCTTGTGGTAATGTCAGAACTGGCGCGGTCGTCAAACGCTTCTTCATATCTTGGAAACTCTGTTCACAATCCTCTGTCCAAGCAAAAGGTTGGTTCTTCCGGGTGAGTTTCGTCAATGGTCCTGCAATCTTAGCAAAACCTTCGATGAATCGTCGGTAATATCCAGCTAAACCGATGAAACTCCTTATATCTGTCACAGTCTTAGGACGCTCCCATGCAAGTATCGCTTCCACTTTACTGGGATCCACAGCAATACCCTCCTTTGAGATGACATGTCCTAAAAACTTTACTTCTTCGAGCCAAAATTCACACTTTGTCGCGTTAGCATACAGTACCTTATCCCGAAGAACTTGTAATACTTGACGTAGATGTTCCTCGTGTTCTTCACGATTCCTCGAGTAGATCAAGATGTCGTCGATGAACACCACAACGAAGCGATCCAAGAATGGATGAAAGATCCTATTCATGTAGTCCATGAATACAGCTGGTGCATTCGTAACTCCAAACGGCATCACCAAGTACTCATAGTGCCCATAGCGTGTCCTAAACGCCGTCTTTTGAATATCCTCATCCTTGACTCTAATCTGGTGATATCCCGATCTCAGGTCAATCTTCGAGAAAATAGCAGCACCCTTCAACTGATCCATCAAATCGTCAATCCTTGGCAACGGATAACGGTTCTTTATCGTGACTTTGTTCAACTGTCGATAATCCACACAAAGTCGCGATCTTCCGTCTTTCTTCTTCACAAGCAGCACTGGCGCTCCCCACGGAGAAACGCTAGGTCGGATAAACCCCTTCTTGGTTAAATCTTCGAGTTGACTCTTCAGCTCAGTCAGTTCTGCCGGTGCCATACGATACGGTGCGATTGATATAGGTCCAGTGCCTGGGACTATATCAATTGTGAACTCCATATCTCTGACCGGAGGTATTCCAGGTACGTCTTCGGGGAACACATCCTCGAAATCTTGCACAACAGCAATTCCGTGTACTCCATTCTCCTTAGCTTCCACCACGGTTGTAGACATGAGAGAACTCAAAGCTCCTTTCCTCAAAGAAAGCTTTGAAAAGTACGAGTTCAGGAACTCAGCGAGTCCAGCATCGGGAAAGATAACTACCTTATTGGCGCAATCAAGAAGAACATGATGATGGGACAACCAATCCATGCCTATGATCACATCCAATCCCTTGAGAGGTAAACAGATTAAGTTTGCTACAAACTTCTTATCTAGGTACATCCAAGGACATTCCAGACATGCAGTGTTAGTTACTAGACTCTTAGATGCAGGGGTAGACACTGTCAAGTCAAACGGTAGCTTTGACACTTCTAGCTTTAACCTTGCCGCACAAGCTATATCTATAAATGAATGCGTAGCACCAGAATCAAATAGCGCGATAAGGGAATTACCCGCAATCTCGCAGGTACTGCGGATCAGACCATCGTCTTCCTCAGCTTCAGTTCCACTGATCGAGTAGACCCTTCCACCAGCAGTAGGCCTCCTAGCCCCAGCAACATTTGCAGCAGCCTCAACTTTAGGAATCCTGCACTCTGCAGCAGTGTGGCCTGGCTTGTTGCAGTTCCAACACGCCGCAAGACTCTCAGAACAGTGGTTGGCATAGTGCCCCTTTTTGTTGCACCTGAAGCAAGTCACATCCTCCCGATTCCCAGATGGGGTTCTTAGTGCAATTGCATTTCCACCAGTAGGATAAAAGGACCCAGAAGTTGTCCCCCTACCCTGAGGACGAACATACGGCTTCTTCTGGAAATGCCTACCCTTGTCACCTCTTCCTTGGTTAGTCCTAGCCGGACCTCCACTTCCTTGGTAAGGCTTGTTCAGACCTTGGAATTTGCCCCTTGCATTATCAATGGCCTCAATCCCCTTGGTCTTCTCCACCAGCACTTGGTAGCGATTCAGTCCTAGCGGTTGCACCGCCCTCTGCAGCTCATAACACAGCCCCTCAATGAATCGCTCACACATGTAGCCTTCATCAATCTGTCCTCTAAAGTAACGGAAGTGTTTAGCCAACGACTCCAACTTTGCAGCATACTCAGCAACGGTCATGCCTCCTTGACGGAGTCTCAGAAATTGTGCTTCCTTAGCGGCTCTAGCACTTCTAGGAAAGTACTTGTCCAAGAAAGCTCCACGGAAACACTCCCAAGTGATGGCTTGATGGTCAGCCTCCATCATAGCCCTAGCCCCACGCCACCAATACTCAGCTTCACCCGTTAGCAGGTAGGTTGCATAATCAACTTTCATCTCTGCAGTTGTACGCAAGAAGGTAAAGATCTTCTCCAACTCTTGGAGCCATAAGTCAGCTTCTTCCGGATCGAAGCCCCCAGAGAACTTCGGCGGATCCTGACGCTTGAAATCATTCAGACCCCTGGTCTGAGCAGCAGCTAATTCACGTTCCTCCCGCTGAACACGGCGAGCATTCTCTTCAGCTTGGTTTTGTGCAGCCACCAAAGCAGCAGTAGCAGCACGTTGAGCTTCAGCTTCCTCCCTTGCAGCAGTGTTAGTAACTTGTTGTGCCATAAGGGCAGTCAGATTAGCAATAGCTTGCTCCATCGGATTCATGCTGTCTGAACCTTGAGTCTCGATCGGTTGTGGAAACCTCCTGTTCCTGTTTTCATGAACAGTCAAAGACCACAACAGATACTCAGGCCAGAACAACACAAAGTTCTATAATAACTAACTATGTATATACTTATATCAAATGTATAATTAATAATAACTAGCATAAGGTTATTCACTTACGAATAACCTTCAAAAATAATCTATATAAACAGTAATCAAGCACACTCTTCCTCCGATTGACACCCCATCAATCGGTCTCAGAGTTCAAACATCTTAAGCAGGCACTCTACCCAAAAGCTCTGGTTTTCTAGACCAAAGCTCTGATACCACAATTGTAACACCCCAATTTCTCAACTGAGGAGTCACATTAGTAACCTAACAAAGTCTAAGGACCAATCTGCAATCCCTAAAAACCAAGGGAATTTTTTTTTTTTCTGTAAAACAACTAAACACTTCGGCTAAAAGGTTGGAAACATACCATAACTTTATTTAGATAACTTGTTTCCCGATATACAGTAATAATAGTTTACAATACCATAAGTAAGGTTCAGAATAAACATGCGCACTTTAACAGTGGCGGAAGCAAGACTTTAATAACAGAGTTCTCATAAAGTAAAAGAGACTCCAACATAATCCACAAGAAGAGAAGCAAAGCTGCTTCTCATACCTCTACTCCACCGCTTACAACTCGATCTCCAACTCGAGTAGCTATGCCTCGGCGGAAGGATCTCCATCGCCTAATAGCGTTAAGCGCCCAAACAACAAGTAGCAAATAGAAAGGGTTAACTCCATGCAATTACCATGTATAAAAGAGAAAAATCATGCTGTTCGAATTTAATTACCTGGCATGGTAAATAACTAGCAACATAACTCAACTCATATATCAACAACTTAAACATAAATCGGACTCAGATAATAATAACCTCAACAATGTAACATCAAATCAGATATCAATAAACCAATACGAAAATCCAACAACATAGGGTCAGGTGTTAGTTCCCTATAATGCAACTATATGCTGCTAACAAAATGGATCGATCAATATCGTCTCTCAAGACGGGACAATGATAGGACACACCTCCTCATCGCCACTTATAACGTCATACATGACGGGACAATCATAGGACACACCTCCTAATCGCCACTTAACGTCACACAAGACGGGACAATCATAGGACACACCTCCTGATCGCCACTTAGCATCTCGCAAGATGGGACAATGATAGGACACACCTCCTCATCGCCACTTAACGTCACACAAGACGGGACAATCATAGGACACACCTCCTGATCGCCACTTAGCATCTCGCAAGATGGGACAATGATAGGACACACCTCCTCATCGCCACTTGACTCAAGCCCTATATGCCAAGTCAGACAATAACAAAGCCCACCCAAGGACCAATCCAAAGTAACCACATGTTCCATCCACTAGGAAGCAGTAACGACAGAAACCAGTAAACGGCCGAAGCCTCTCAGAAAACATTTTCCAAATTCAGCATAATAATCATAATCATCTGCCAATCAATATAAACATCTTCATCTCAAACACAGGCAGTGCGATAAAAGCATGCAAGACTCAAAGACGCTCTAAAACCGAGTTACCCTTACCTTCGTGAGTAGAAGTTGGGCATGGAAATTGCGAACCTAGAACAAAGAAAACACAATCATCAACACAAGCTTCACTAGGAGCAACACGATCTACTAATACTAATCGAAATCGTAAAGAAAGCCTCTAAAGCTTCAGAGTTCCTATTTAGGCACAAATTGACAACGGAGACTTCGTTCGCTAAAACGAGCATAACTCGAGCTACAGAACTCAGAATGACACGAAACCGGCGCCAAAATTTCGACAATTGAAAGAGCTACGCAATGGCTCAAGTCATAGAGACCCAAAAATTATTTTTGGACACGGTACCCAAGCAATTAGGTTTCGGCCACTATGGAAAATAGGGTTTTCGAACTTTTTCTTCGATCTAAATCAATTCACAAGGTAGTTTTAGGGTAAAACTAAGGCAAAGAAATTGTCGGAACAATTTTCGGACAATCGGGTCGAAATACGACTATCCAGGGGCATTTTGGTCCAAAATAAAGGCTCAAAACTTCAAAGTTATCAGTTCGGAAAACAAATTTGACAGCAACGATCCTCATGATATCCGTGACAACAAATCCTAAAGGCACGAAGTCAGATTAAGTCTTTTCGACAATAAAGTTTCGAAATGTGAGACAAAAAGAGTTTTGAGTCAATTTTTCAGATCCTGGACAACTGAATCGCAATCAGAGTTTACTGACAGAGGTTTTAGACTCAGGGGAACATAAGGAACATAACCCAAGCGAGAAATCAGAGAAATCGGACAATTTTAGAAAAAGCTCAAAACTTAGAGCACAGAAACGACTTCAGAAACTCAGCAGAAACAGAAATCAGAGGCAGGATTCATGATAGTTACCTCGATACCTAGAAGTAGGGACGAACTGCACGAAGATTGGTCAAGTTTTCGCGGAAATCTCCTCCCCCCTTGCTCCCCACGAAATCAGCCACAAATGGAAAGAAAATGAGAGGATTTTGCTTTTTCGCGCTATTTATAGGCGGGTGAAATCGCGGGAAAATGAAAATTTCGCGATTCCGATTTTTGCAGCACGATCACCGAGAAATTCTAAGAGAGATTCTGGCGTCAGAATTCCAGAACTCAAAACAAATATCTAGGATTTGGGAAAAACGATATCGAAAAACTCAAAAGCGGTGTCGGTTAATCTGCCCCGAAAAACTACTTTTTGCTGTGATGCTCAAACGACAAAACTTCCAACTGAAGAAAGATTGGAAACGTCGAAACAAGTCTGGCAACATGGACGGAATCTTCGTTAGAAGTCCCGAATAGAAAAAGTCTTCATCCATTGCTCGAAAATAGGGTTTCGAAGCAAAGAAATTAGCGTCGGCGGACATCCGAAAAGTGAAACCTATCGTGCGTACAGTCCAGAGTTCCGAAATGAAACGCTGGTCGAAGGAAAAATAAAGAAAATCTTTAAATTTTCCAAGGATTCGAAATCTCACTTAAAACGTTGCTCTAAAGCGAAATTAGCCTATTCTGGACACGCTTGCCATAAGGCGGGTGTGCAGACGACTCGCTCTAATTCCTAAAATGACTACGCAACATTCCTCAAGCAATTCCTGAACTTTCTTCTTCATTAATCTTTCTCAAATATCAAACTCCTGTCACGCTTACACTGATTCTACGCGTGAGTCGGAAATTAGCTTGTTCTGAAAATTCAGGTCTTACATTTCTCAATCTTTCCCTCTCTACTTATCTTCTCTCTTTCTCTCATAAACCAAGTAAAGCACTATAAATTGTTATTCTCTTACAGTTTTTTAAAAAAGCATTCCTCTTAATGAGTCACGTTGGATACCGTTAAGGGTCCGTTTGATGGACATGATAAACAAACAAGATATGATTGTGTAATCATATCCTACTCTAATGTGCTGTTTGTTGTGCCAACATGATAAGATTACACAATTTTGTCACTTATGTTATCATGTGTAAAATTTATCATTAATTAGGGAAAAGCTAAGTTAGAATTATCATGATATGTTAGGATAACAATTTTCTAATTTTTAGTACCCTAATCCTGAATTCAAATTTTTCAATATTTATATTTTATGTAATTTATAATAATATTAATAAATAAATATAAAAATATTAATTTTAATAATATACTAATTTTATTATTTATCAATTATTATTCGTTATTTCTAAGTTAAAATTATTAGTTACTCATAAATTTAATTAAAAACATGAACCAATTTATTAATTGTGAAAATATTGAATTTACTCATATAAAACAACTAAATTATCATTATCACTTGCTACTCCTTAATTAACATTATAATTTCTTTCAAAAGAACATTATAATTATTTATTTATCTTATAATAAAAATAAATAGACTAATTAATAATAATTATTCAAAATTTATATTATTTAAAATTATTTCTCTACTTATATAATAATTTACAATTCAAATATAAATTACTTTTGAAAAAATAATAGTTTAAATAATATTATTTATTATTTATCACTTGCCACTATAAGTTAAAACCAATTGGTTAACAATATAGTTTTAATTAAAATAGGATAATTAATAAAAAATAATTCAATTTAAAAAAATATACTCATTTATAAAAATGTAGAAAAAAATATAATAAAATAATCAATTTTTTTTAAAGAATACATAAAATTTGATACATTTTTCATTGTTTATATTATATCATATTATATTATTATCGTGTCCACCTCAAACACATATAAGATAAAAGTATATCATACATATAAGTTATATTGTATCCTGCCTTTACTAAACTTTCTATCACATTTTGTTCTTTCTGTCCCAAAGGTTAGCTCAAGTGGTAAGAGCTAAGAGACATAAGGGTTGAGGAGGAGGTGAAGGATTCCGGGTTTGAACCCCGATGAGCTGAATGATGGACTAATTTACTAACGTTACTGACAATTAACATTTACCTATAAAAAAATATTTATTTTTTCCCACTCTAATCATCAAACGTGCTCTTAATCTCAAGGGACTTTTTTTTACAGCAATGTCAACCTCTTTGAAAAGAAAAAAATATCTTATTTCATTTAATTCAATACTGATATGATAACGGCAATGATAACTAATCACGGCAAGTAAAGTATTTTCCTTTGTTGTGCATACACACATGAACCATGGTGCATCTTTATTCTTGATCAGGAGTCATCAACGCCTTGTATGCATAATTGCATATGGTCGATGAAACATCTACGTGGAATATTTTGAACAACCAGGAAAATGAGGCCATGAGTCAATGACTGGTTGCATTTATTCATTCCTGAATTGAAAGGGAAAGATACTGTCAAATTGAAAGGTTCTATAAGGCTTACCAAAATGATTAAAACAAGTAAATTTGGTTAATGCATTTACCGAAATGAATGATACCTACCAATGAGAATAATGTATAAAATCATCCTAAAATCTACTAGTATCTTTTTATAAATAGATTTATCTCAATTAGTATTTTTTTTCCTGATTTATTGTTTAACATATATATCCTATATCCTATATTGAGATAATTTTATTTGATATGGGTAGGTCTCCAAAGAGTGTGATTCCTAATGATTGAACTTTCGACCTCAGGTTCAAACAACTACTTTTAACCATTGCGACTCATACTCATTGTGTATCTCAATTAATTTTAAAAAATTGTTTTCTGTTTTTTAAAATTGGGGAAAAAAATCAAAAAGCTTGTTTATTAAAACCTATTTTAATTTTTTTTTATGTAGAGAATAAAGAGATGTCAATTTTATAATCATGTGGCCAACTAATTGTACATCTCAATTCAAGAAAAATTCCCAAATAGGAACAGCTGCTATAAAAATCATTTAGTAATGGTCAGATACATGGATTGAATCTAAACTTGAGAACATATCGACTGTTTGAGGGTGATAAAAGCTAGGGAATTAGATTCAATTTTAATTGAGAACATATCAACTGTTTGAGGGTGATAAAAGCTAGGGAATTAGATTCAATTTTAATCACCTTGAATCTTGAGGTAGAAGACCATATGCACCTTCCTATATATACATTCACAGCTCCCAAGTTCAAAATTGTGATTGTGGCAGTACTATAACTTGTGTGTGCCTCCAACACAAAGAGAATTAATCATGTTGAGATCCCAGGACTACCACTCCCATATTTCCCAAGTTTCAAGGTCTCCTAGTGTTCTCACTGACGTTCCTCAGTACCCGAATGCTCATCTGGCCTTCAACAAGAGGACCATTTATGAGGAAGAGTGTGAAAGATCACCTGGCCTCCACCACCGCCACCACAACCCGGAGACTCGTGAAAGGGTTGAAGTGATGGAGTATGAGCAAGTGCCTAAGGTTGGTGCTGGTGAAGTCATCTATGAAGAGAACGTGGTGGATTATGAAACTGATAATTACCGTCCCATAAGGAATAGGGGTGGTCTTGAATTGCACAAGTGGAAGACCTACAGGCCATGATCAGCTTGTAATCCATCTTCCCTCTTGCTACTTTAATTTGCTAAGCAGCTGCCTGCCTCATGTATCATGATCACCGGTGTGCTTGTATTAAATAAATAATAATGAAATAAATCCCTGCTTAGCTAAGCCACCTTTATGTCATAAATCACGTGTCTTGTTAATAAACCATATATGTTGTTTAAATTTGGTCCCTAACCTTTACTAAATGGATGGTTTTCGTCCCTCGCCGGAGCAAAGGTGGGTTTTAGTCCCCAACCTTTACCAAAAGATTTGGTTTTAGTCCCTCCGGAACTTTGGGTCAACGCCGGAGCTCCGGTGGCCCATGTAGCATGGCCACGTGGGATTAATAAGCTGATGTGGAATTTGTTTTTTCATTTTCATTTAAATTATAAAAAAAAACATAATTAATTAAGTAAATAAAAATAATAATTCAGTAAATAAAAAAACCCTAATTAATCTAATAATCTAAACAATTTGTTACTCGTGAAAACGGCGGAGAGGAGGAAGTCTCTGATTCTCTGTTCCACCAAACATGTCATCAATTCCTTATTAGGTTCTTCATCTCCCCCAAACAACAACCATGAATCTTCTCCCAATTTCACTGTACAATTGGTGCAGAGTTCAAAGAAGTAGTGGAGATAGGTAAAATTGCTGCCATTGTACAATTCAAATTGTGGAATGAACTCGAACCCCGCCAACCCACCCAGAACCCATTCCCCAGACCATCGAACCCACCCCGCCCAGAACCTCATCCCCATAACCCATCACTCCGAACCACCAAAATCCCCAACCCAACCCCCAATCGCAACCCTGAGAAGAAGCATATAGATAAAAAATCTCCGCCCTCACCCACAACCACTGCGGAATTTCAGATCTGTGTCAACCATAGAACTAACCCCTTATGTGTTTTTCTTCTGGGTTGTTGTTTTCTGTGTTTTTCTTCTCACCCTTTCTGAAAATGTTTCCTGAAAATGGATGGGTGAGTGAGTGGGATGGGTTTTATTGCGTTTTGTAGAGGTGGGTTGGACGGGTGAGTGAGTGGGAGAAGGAAAAACTTCTTTTTTTCTTCTGTAACTGTAAAGGGAGATGATTATAGAAAGAGAGAGAGAGGAAAAGGAGAAAATTGACATGGCTACTTATTCTTCTTCATATCTAAAAGAAAAGCTTCAAGCTTCCAATCTAAAACCTTCGAACAAACCCAGATTCAAATTTGGTGTTAAATCTGAGTTGGGTTTGTTTAAATCTGGAAGAAGAAGATGAAGGAGGGAATGAGGAGATTATTTTTTTGGGTTCTGGGTTCAATCAACCAGATTTTTTTTTTGTTGATTTTCTCCTCACCCCTTGGTTCTTTCCATGCCCATGGATTTCATTGTTGCTGCCTGCTGGTGGTGGGGTTGGGGTTGTTGGATTCCATTGTTTCTGGGGTTTCTCTTTTCATCGTTTTTGTGTTGATTTCTGGATATTCTGGTTCATGTATTTCCATACCCATTTTTTTGCAGTATCAATTTTTCTTCTAAAAATGGGTATTATTGATTTTTATTGATTAGGGATTAAATTTAAATAAATTAACTTTTTTTTTATATTTTAGAATTTTAAATAATTTCTTTTTTTAAATTAATAAGGTTTTTTTTTAATTTAAAAGAAAAAACAAATTCCACGTCAGCTTATTAATCCTACATGGCCATGCCATCGGAGCTCCGGAGGGACCAAAACCAAACCTTTTGGCAAAGGTTGGGGACTAAAACCCACCTTTACTCCAGCGAGGGATGAAAACCAAGCATTTAGTAAAGGTTAGGGACCAAAAACTTATTTAAGCCTTGTTTATATTAGCATTAGCATTACAACTAAAACGGACAGTGGCGGAATCAGGATTTTTGTGGAGCCTAGACAACATTTACATTATCAATATTTGCTCTATCAACCAAAAACCTCCTCATCTCTACACAAAAACCTTTAACTTTTGCCACCTTAATTAAGCCATTCAAGGAACGAGTTTTACTATCTAAGAACATGGCTGCAACCACAAGTAACACTCACATGCCCTTGTCCTACCCTTTCTCTGCTCCAATTGAGGTTGAAGAATTCACTACAGATTTTTTAAAATAGTTCTTATCATACCCTATCAGTGATGTTTTTTAGTAGAGATGTTTTTCGATTTCAGTTTTTAGTTTTGAATTACTATTTTTTTAAACATCGTAACACATCTCATTCAAAATATTTTGTTTTTAACTCTGAGCCTCGGAGATTAGTCCTATAACTACTGGTTGGTTGTGGATACAATGGGAAACCAAAAAATATAATATATTTTCTTTTGAAAAAAAAATTTATAAATTGCTTTTGAAAATTGATTTTAAATTCAAAAAATTAAAATAGAAATCATAATCAAACTTAAACCCTTAATCTTATTTTTAAAATTATATTATTTTTAAGTTAACAAATCGGAATCAGGTTCATGTGGGATGCAGGCATTCATGATGCAGTGTGTGAAGTGAATTGCTTGGAGATTGTCCAGGTTCTTTCTCAAGGCAGGGAGCAGTTTCATCAGCTTGCTTCTGAGTTTTTGGAGGTCAAGCAACTGCTGGAGAGGTCCTGGAGAATCCAGCTGGTGCATATTTCCAGGGATGCTTGTAAGACCCAGGTTTTTGAATTAAATAAATAATTAATTTCAACTCACGCATAGGATTATGTGTAAGCGTGAGAGGAACTTGACTCGTGTTTAATGGTTGGATTAGCGCTATGAAGAAGAAAGTTCAGAAAATGGTTAAGAATAGTTATATAGTCGCTATAGGTTATAGCACGAGTTTCATTCAATTCCGCCTTAGGGCGAAAACGTTAGTATATGGCTAATTTGCTCTTAAAGCATTGTAGACACGATATTCAAAAATATTCAGAGGAATATAAGAACTTCTCTTATTCCTTTCCACGACGAGTGTTTCAACAAGAAACCCTGGATTGTACGAACGATCGATTTCGATTCTCGGAAGTTTGCCGAAACCGAGTTCCTGTTAGCTCAAAAACCTTAAAGTAAACTGTTGATGGAGACTTTTTCTATTCGGAGCTTCAAATGAAGATTCCACACGCGTTAACCCATTTCTTTCGATGTTTCCAATCTTTCTTCAGAAGGAAGTTTCTGCATCTGACATTCGCTGCAAAAAGTAGTTTTTCGGGTAAAATAGATTTACACCGACTTTGGATCGTTTGCTTTAATTCTGAGAAACCTGTTTTGAGTTCTGGAATTCTGTCGCCAGAACCTATCTTAGAATTCACGGAGGAATGTGCAGGAAAAATCGGAATCGCGAAATATTCATTTTCCCGCGTTTTCCATTTTCTATAAATAGCTTGAAAAATGAAAAAAAAAAACAAAAAAAAGATCATCACCATTTTTACCATTGTGGCCGTGGGTTTCAAGGAGGAAGGAGGAGAAAAAGTTTTTCGCCGATTCTTGTCTAATCGTCGCACAGTTCGTTGCTACGCGTAGGCCTCGAGGTACTGATGTTTTTCCTTACCTCTGGCTCTGATCGTAAACTCTGTCGCTTTTCTCTATGTTTTTCTGTGCTCAAAGTTTCGAGCTTTTTGTAAAACTGTCCAAATAACTTGATTTTAGTGTCTAAACATATTCCCTACTAACCCAAGAGCACTTCTAGCGGATTACATTTCGCCGAATCTCGCCGAATCGCCGTCGAACTTCAATTCTGCTCAAAATACCAATTTCTGACAAAGGTTCCGCCTTTTGAATCAAAAACTCTCGTCTGAGCTTAGCGTCAGTAGGATTAGTTGTTATAAATGTCGTTAGGATCACGCTCATCCAATTTATTTTTCGAAATTCTGATTTTGAGTTTCCGAGCTAAAAATATTGACCAAAATACCTCTGCTCTAGTTTTCGATCCGATAATTTTTCTGAGAGTTTCCCTGGCCTAGATATCGCCTAAGAATACCTAGGAATTAAATTAGATCGAAGAAAAAGTTCGGAAACCCTATTTTTGAGAGTGGCCGAAACTTGTTTGTTAGGGTACCGTGTCCAAAAATAATTTTTTGGTCTCTATGACCAGAGCTATAGCGTAGCTCTTTCGATTGTCGAAATTTTGGCTCCGGTTTCGTGTCATTCCGAGTTCTGTAGCTCGAGTTATGCTCGTTTTAGCGAACGAAGTCTCCGTTGTCCATTCGTGCCCAAATGTGAACTCTGAAGCTTTAAAAGCTTTCTTTACGATTTCGATTAGTATTATTAGATCGTGTTGCTCCTAGTGAGACTTGTGTTGATGATTGTGTTTTCTTTGTTCTAGGTTCGCAATTTCCATGCCTGCTTTTATCGCACTGCATGCGTTTGAGATGAAGATGTTTATGTTGATTGGCATTTGATTATGATTGTTGTGCTGAACTGGGAAAATGTTTTCTGGAGGCTTCGACCGAGTGAACTTATTGAGACGTGTGTCTCCGTTTTCTGAGAGGCTTCGGCCGTTTACTGGTTTCTGTCAATTGAATTGAGTTATGTTCGTTGATAATAGGAATAATATGTGGTTACTCTGAATTGATCATTTGCTGGGCATTGTTGTTGACTCACTTGACATATAGGCTTTGGTCATTAAGTGACGATGAGGTAGGTGTGGTCCCACGTGATTTTCCCGTCTTTCGAGGCGTTATAAAGTGGCAATGAGGTGGGTGTGGTCCCGCGGGATTGTCCCATCTTTCGAGATGTTCTAAAGTGGCGATGAGGTGGGTGTGGTCCCACGCGATTGTCCCATCCGTAGTGACGCTAAGTGGCGATGAGGTGGGTGTGGTCCCGCGTGATTGTCCCGTCTTGAGAGACGATATTGATCGATCCATTTTGGTAGCATCATATAGTTGCATTATAGGGAACTAACACCTGACCCTATGTTGTTGGATTTTAGTTATTGGTTTATTGATATCTGATTTGATGTTACATTGTTGAGGTTATTATTATCTGAGTTAATCTATGTTAAGTTGTTGATATATGAGTTGAGTTATGTTGCTAGTTTATTTACCATGCTATTAGGCGATGAAGAGCCTTCTGGCGATGCTTAGCCATGCTGAGATGGAAGAGGGATAGTAACCGGCGGAGCAAGGATGGAAGAAGCTGTATAGTTTCCTCTTAGTAGTTTATGCTTTGAATCTTCTTCGTTATCTGAAAACTCTGTTACTAAAACCCTGTTTTCGCCACTGTTTAAGTGTGCGTACTTATTTTGGAAACTTGCTTATGCTATTGTAAGACACTATTAGTATATGTCGGGAACGGGTTGTTTAATTAAGACTATGTTATGTATTAAACTGTGTTTAGTTGTTTTGAAAAGAAGAAAAAAATTATTATGTTTTCTTAGGATTACGAAATAGTCCTTAGACTTTGTTAGATTACTAATGTGACTCCTCAGTTGAGAAATTGAGGCGTTACAATGCTAACATGGCTGCTGATTGCCTTGCGGCTTTAGGTTCGGAGAGTCAGTGTTTGGCTACTCGTTTAGAGGACCCCCTAGCTTCAGTCTATCTTGGCTAGGGATTTGTTAGGCTTGTAATGTTTTCTGCTTTGTATTTAATTTTCCGATGTACCAAAACAAAAATCAAGAAATGAAAACTTAAAGTTATCTAATTTTTTAATATACAAAATTAGATAATACTTAAAATAAAAATAAAAATTAATATTTTTAAGGCTTAATTAAGTTATTAACTTCTAAACTGATAATATTTTGTTTTAATTTCCTTTTTAAGAGTTTATATTCCTAATTTTTTTAAAACTAAGTTATTTAGTGCATGTTGATTCTTCTTCATAGAAGTCACGAAGAGTAGCATCCAAAACAAAGTCACGGTCACATAGTAGCTTTCTCCGCATAACTAAAACCTAAAATTTGGGCCCGATTCCTCTCACTATTAATAGTTTTGATGACTTACTTTACCATGTGACTCTCACTTTAGAGGAGCCAAATTCATCCATATTGACAAAGAAAAACTATTGTAACAGTAATTGAGATTTACATACAAATTGAGATTATACTGAAATCAAAAGTACTAGTTAAAGAAATAAAGGTTCAAATAATTTCATGAAATTTCCCACAAAAAAGAGAAACTATTGCACTATTGCTCATCTATATGAATTTGGTTCACTCAAGTATCTTACTTAAAATACAG
Source organism: Lotus japonicus (assembly GCF_012489685.1). Taxonomy (NCBI): domain Eukaryota; kingdom Viridiplantae; phylum Streptophyta; class Magnoliopsida; order Fabales; family Fabaceae; genus Lotus; species Lotus japonicus. The sequence continues at coordinate 55,594,793 of NC_080042.1, forward strand.
GGTTACATTGTAAACGGGAGAAAGAATCTAATAGATGATAATTTGATTGAATTTATGTAAACTATAGACAGGCCAAAAATTAGTATAATGCAACACAGCAGTCATTAGCAAGAACCCATTCCCACCTTGAACCATATATGACATGCGAACATGAATCTGCCTGCCATCAACACTATTTTCGCTCTTCGATCTGTAGCTGAGTTCCTTCATGCTTACACTCTGGTCATTTATCACAATTCAGAACCGTTCCGTAACCAAATAATGAAACATGCTAACCACAGTATTCAAATATTAAGAACCTTCATCCCCAGAGTTCATTGTTCCATTTGCTTCAGTTATTTTGAATATTTGGGGAGCTGCAAATATGATTCTAATGATTCTCTGATCAGAGCAGTGCCATGAGTGGTGGGGGATTTTATTAGATATCACACGTTTCTATAACCAGACTTTGCAAAAGAGCATGTGGGTGCTTTTCAATCCTTGAACTGGAACATCATGAATCTGATCTTGGAGCTGTAAAAGATGAAAGAAGACCAGCTGCCTGAGCAGGTAAAATATCTCCAAATGTGGACATAGCAGCTGCAGATCTGTCCTTGAAAATGCCAACTTGCCCATCAGTTAGCATAGATCCCAGTTTAAAGGTACTCTCCCCAAACCTGCTTCCAACCTAGAAGGGGAAAAAATAGGATCAATGATCTAACAAATTATGACAAGGAAACAACATCCTTAATTAATTTTTAGAGAAATAAAATGGTGAAATATCAATGTACAATGCATTTAAGACATTTTGTAGTTTAGTCAATCATATGACGATCATTCATGATACATGATGTTACTCCTGAATTTCTAGCTAATATTGCAAACAACGTACACCAACATGGTATGAAACACTAAATATCACAGAGTACCAGAGCAACATGGTACCCATAATTTGCTACAACTGAAAAAGACTTTGCTCAATTGGTTCAGATAATTTGCTACAATTGATAAAGACACAAAAGTAGTTTAAAGGAGAGTTAGGTTTCATGCGTACTACTACCTTCATCTGACTGCAACATTGTCTATTTTTACATCTGTTTATTGAAGAGTTGGTCCAAGGAAGAATAAAAGAGGACAGAGGATTGGAAAGGTTTAAACAAATAAATCTCTCCACTAATGACATTTCCGATGAAATATTTTGTAATGCCATTTCCAATGAAATATTTCATGTGAAATTAATCATTAATAAACCAATAACATAAGTTTCAGAATAGTAAAGATGAAAAGCAGTTTCCATATAACTGCAAGCCTAGGATTCATATGGCATTTCATAGAAGGTTCTTCGAAATCTCTACCATTTTTCTAATCTCTACATCAGATTCATTCTAGTACCAAATAATCTCACTGCAAATAGGTGCTAATCGGGTGGTGTAAAATTGAATGGATAACCTTTTTGTATACTGAGCAATACATGATCCAAGTCTATTTATGCTGTCTAACGAATTTGAAACAACTCATTAATAAATCTTTTGGATAGTACGTAGTTCAGTCCAAATAAAATAACTGAGGTATTATTCAGATTTTGACCAGTGCAATACAGTACTCCTAATATTCATTTGGGTTACTGCTTACAAATTGAAATTTCATAAAATATTTGCTCCACAGTGCATAGATATAAAGATAAGTTTTCTTTAAAAAGAACGGAACACATTAGTATGGCTATGGCTGCACAAATTTGTTATTGGAAGGATATGACAATGTCCATCAGAAGACAGAAATGAGGCACAAAATAGTAGCAAAATTTTATAAGAACTTACTTGCATGAAAGACTTCAATAATGGTGCTGCCACCCCTAGACTTGAGCTATCATCCAAATTCATGTTTGGAGAAAGTTCACCATTTGTAATAGAATTCCATGAACTTCTTGAAGAGATCTCATTTGAAGATGGAGTAAATGTCTTCTTTGTCCCTCTAGAGGACAATGCTGGAGCACTGCATTTACCAAGTTTGTAAATAAGAGAAGACATTTTAGAGTATTAATTACTAGTATTGATGCATTAATAGGTTTCTTACCAAAACTACCATAAAAAGTCATTGAATAACCCATTGGAAAGTAGTTAATTTAAATCAAATGTATGGAGTGGTGGTAAGAGAGAAAGGCACAAAGTTGTGCATCACAAAAGAAAATCGACGCATAAACAAAATTATAAGATCAAAATTACAAAAGAACATCAAATACCTGATGGGGAGGTATTTAAACCGGGGAACCGTAGAACACCTCAGGATATTAGATTCTGAATTAGTCGGCAATTTCTGTACAGTATCTGTGTACATCCGGTTAAGTTGCACAAAGAAACCAAAGAGGACAGCATGTCGTAGGTACGACTGCCTCTCATTCTCCCAGAGATATGGTTCATACCTTAGCATATGCACATAAGAAATCATTATCAGATTAAAATAAAGCAGACTTGTCTTGACAGAGCAGAAATCACTAAAAGGACAAATTATCACCACCACCAGTTCAACCGTTTGCAAGAAACACACACCATAAAGTTTCTCTAAACATGATTTTAAAAAGAAAAGAATCATTATAATATTTCAATGTTCCTGATTGCAAAATATCCAGGCCAAGGTGTCCAACTTTGACCTGCTACTGCATGTGCAAGCATTATATTATGTTTTTAGCTTGAAATGAATCATGGCATCTTCAAAATTCAGGATAATGCACAGCCTTGAGACCACATTTCCCAGACCAATCTATTTCACTTGTGTTCTTTGGAAGTTTTACTTGCTTTAGAGAGAATTATACCTTTCTGCTTTATTTTCTTCTACAATTACTCACTTTGTTGCCGGTGCAATTATTCCATAAGCCATCATGGATTGTACTCCCCACGTTCCTTCTACATACTATTATATCAAAGAAACAAAGAAAGAAAAACCTTTTGCCTAGAAGAATGAGAAACTTACGTAAGCCAGTCAATCGGATCCAATCTCTGAGAAAGACGATTCAACAGCTGATTAGAACGTTCTTTAATGGCTGACACTGTCAAACTTGGCTCCTGCTTTCTTCTGAAAGAAAACTTTGCCTTTGGGTTACTGGATAACTCCCCAACCACATTTGAATCCCCACCAGAGAGAACATCAGTGGCAAATTTGACATCTAACAAAAGCTGCAAGACTCCTTTTTCTGACACTTGATGAGCACCACCCTTTTCAGTGGAAAGGAAATCCTCAAAGATTTCAATCACCTGTTAAGATAAAATAAAGTCATGCAGATGCAGATGTAAAAGCAGTCACATACATAGAGACACAGTCATTGAAACTACATTACAAGATAAATGAATTTTTTGTTTTAAACATTGAATATTTCAGGACTGAAAGGCAGCATAGCATGGCCAAATGAAACTTCCTTGACCATTGATTAACACATCTTTATGATGAAGCAGTGACACTGATCTGATCAATATTTTCATGGTACTTAATGCTCAGGGTTTAAAGCAACATATTAATATTCACGGTTTTAAGCAACAAAAGGACTGCAAGGCAGTGTAACTCTGTTCTATTCTAATGTGAAGAGAGATTTAACCCAAATTTAATGATGTGAGCTGTCTTAACTGATGTCCATGTCAGTTTCAACACGTGGCTTTCTTGGCTAGTTATACATGAAAAGAGGTGGAAAGCTACTGAGTCAGCTTGACTGTTAGTTTCTTATGTTTGTCTTAGAGACATGCATGTACTAGTTTTATGCTTTTATAAAAATGGAGACAAGCTCAGCAACTCTGACGGAATTCAATAAAATTGATAAAACTATAAGGAATAGCAATATTTTTGTTTCAAAAAAATAGATAGAAATTCGTAATTTAATTAGCATTAGGCCACATGCTGTAGATAAAACTTATAACATATGATAATACCTAAGAAACTACCAAAGGCCAAAAGAACACAATCATGTATGCAAAAGGAAAAATTGTAAAGGAATTATGCGGCCTTGCTGCAAAATTTTTAGTTCAATTCTCATTGTTCTGTGTTTTTTGTATTCTATGGTCTGAGGGTATATTATCTCTACCGAATTTACTCCTTTATCTTCAATGATATATAATTTTCTGTAAATAAAACATATGTAATAAAAAGAAAATACTAGAGCAGTCACGTTGGGGGACTTGAAGATAAAGTGGACTAACACATCCATAGAAAACCTGCCTTTTCCAACAATCTTGATGCAAGTTTCTGCAAAATCTTCTTTTCAAGTACATGACCACCAACTCGATGAATTTCTTCACACGCTCTAAATAGAAATGACATGATGTACAAAGAAGGCATGGATGGAAGAGATATTTTCATTTCTGATTGGTTCTCTTCAGCCTGATCTTGCTTAACTATGATATCCTCCCATCCCTGTCCAGACAAGCAAAAATGAGCAACCTTTTAGATTAAAGGCTATAAGATCTTGATAACAAAAATACACTTCGATGACACCTACTCCACCCCCCACCCCCCACCCCCCCCAAAAAAAAAGGCAAACAATATAATGCTAGTAAGGCATAAAAGTTCTTCAATAATTAAAGACTAACAAAGATAAAAACATAAGACGGAAACAAAGAAACATAGCTTAAGCCATCACAAGCCCTGGTAAAACAAATAAAAACAAACAGGGGTATAGAAAAATGGCAAAGTGGCACTTACCCTCCAAGATGTACTCAATGACAGGGCATCATCTTGCTGAAGATCCTGAGAGATAATAGCAGAAAGTTCATTTGACAGCCATAATATCCACAAGTTGTAGGCTCTAATACAAAGATCCCCAATAATCCTATTCAGTTCTTCCAATTCATGGCTTGCACCTTCTTTTGCTCCAAGCAAGGCAGCCGCAGCAGATGAATTTTGTCTTTTAGAGCCAAGGCTTAATTGTCTTCCTGGACTATCACAGAGAGAAGAATCAGATCCAAATCGAGAATGCTTCACGAGAGATGGTGATTTTCCAACTGCAGACGCATTCCCACTTGCCCAGAATCTGGGAGAACCAAGTATCAAGGGTATATGTTTAGAATGGTTTTGAAATGCAAACAATAATCTTCCGATGAAGATGGATTTTTCAACAGTAACAGTTGTTGGCACCTCCTTGTCACCATTTTCCATTGAACCATATAAACTATCAAGCTCTTTTTGCAATGCCATCAATATCGCAGACACACTTTCATGACATTTACTTTGCAGATACGGTGCCAGATCCTTCAATCTTCGGGAGGCCTTCGGGGATTCTAAGAAACTTAAAAGATCCTCAAGGATGCTCTTACAAGAAACGTCAACTACATCCCTGATTCGACTTACTTCAGGACCAAAATAGGCATTAAGACAAGAATGAAATTCATTCTCTTCAGGCTGAACTTTAAACCCTGAAGCAACTCCAGTTTTTCTGGCATTGGATTCCAGAAACCAAACACCACCAGCCGCAGAAAGTCTGTTCAAGTACCCCAGAATATCATTCTGCTTGGTGAAAGAATCATTTACTGAAGAAATTGAGTTAACCACGTCAACAGCATTGGTTAGCTCCCTAAATCTCAAATCAATGATTGCTTTCATCCTAATAAGAAAAGCATCCTCAAATATCTCATCCCAAAGATCCGAGTCATCTTCCAAAACAAGTTCCCGAATCCTACTCCAAGGCAACTCGATCTCAGATCCAAAAACGCTCTTGAGCCATTCTAGACTCCCTTGTAGAACTTGTTTACTTTCCATTGTCTCCCTAATTGATTTCTCAGCAGAAGCAAGATCTCGGCCACTATCAATGGCATTGATCAAATTTCTTCCACTTATCTTGTCTACGCATTCCCTTAACCAAGTAAAACAGGTATCAGCAATGTATTTTTTATCAAGCATTACTATGACCGATTCCAGTTTATCTCTAAACGACTTCCAGAGTCTAATTTCCTCATCAGGATTGGGAATCCCACCAAACAATTGCGACGCAGGAGGAGATCCCAGAATAACTTTATAGAACAGGGGCATATCATTCAAGACCTGCAGAAACAACTCACCCACCTGACCTACAGTGACCTGAATTATACCCAACACATCACACAATACCGAAACCACTAAAGACGAATCATCACCAGCACCAGCATTACCCAACACTTGCAAAATCCACGACTTCCTCGATTCCAGAAACAAGCCCAACACCTGTTTTTCATCAACAAATCAGTTTATACCCACCAAATGAAGAATTAACTAACTGCCCACATCTCAAATCACATAAATCTACAAACTACAAGCAAATGACACACTCTTACACCCCATCTCCAACCCAAATTCACAACATCCAAAACAACTCATCAACAAATCAAATGACAAATTTACATTACTCCTATCAAACTAACACTCACTTTCAATCCCCAATTCACTCTAAGATGACAAATTACCTGCTCAGGCTGGAGCTCATCAATAACCGCGACGGCAGCGAGTGCATCCGCGTAACAGGCGATCGATAGGCCGCGATCTAGCAACCGGTCGCGGCTGCGCTGCGAGATCTGCACCCTGAAGCTCTCAACAATCTGCCACTGATGCTGCAGGAGCGGGAAATTGTTCAAGATCTTGATATTGTGATCATCCGAATCAATGAACAAGCGGTGATGCACATGCTTGGCACGAACGTATCGAGAAGCGGCCTCGAGGAACATTGCCTCATCGAGGCAGCCCCAGATATTCTCAGGGGTGTCAACGAGGTACTTGACGCGGCACGCGACGCCGTAGGTGGAGGCGCGGGACTGGGAATGGAGGTTGGTTTGGGAGTGGAGGGAGGTTTGGGAGTGGGAGAGGGAGAGGGATCGAATTCGATCGTGGACGGCGGTGATGTTGGCGGAGATGGAGGTGCAGGAGGACTTCATGTGGACGATGGAGTCAGCGGAGTCGATGAGGTCGCGGTAGCGGTTACCGACGAGCTGGCGAAGCTCCTCACGCTTGTCATCGATCTGCTTCCGGGTGAGGGACTCGGTGTTGCGGATCTCGGCGATGGGTTTGGAGCGGAAGAGAGACTCGGCATCGCGGTGGCCGAGGGTGGAAATGCGGTGGTGGTCGTCGGCGTGAGGCGAGCCCGCCGTGGAGGAAACTCTCATGGTGGCGGTTGGGGTTTATTGGTTCGGCATTGATGAGAAGGAATGATGGTTGAAAATTAGAGGGAAGGTAGAAGTCACTTGGGTAAGGGAGAAAGAAAGAAAGAAAACAGAGGAACCAACTAGAAAATGGTTAACAGAGGAATGATTTCATTAATTTTGTTTGTGACTTCATTGTAAGATTTAGCAGGTTTTGATATTTATAATTATAGGCTTAATTGCACTTTTGGTCTCCTAACTATTGCGTTCCTGTGAAAATCGTCTCCAAACTTCAAAATTAGCAAAAAAACATCCTCCAACTATACATGTCGTTGCACTTTTGGTCTGTTGTTTGCCTTCCGTGAGAAAACTAACGTGAGAAGTTGATGTGGCTCCCTCACACGTGTCTCACGTGACGTTCTTCAGAGAGCTTGATGACTGGACAAGTCACATGCTTCTCACGTTACTCTTTTAAGGGTTCCATGGTGAAGTAGATGATGAAGGAGGGAGATGACCGTTGGAGTCTTTTAAGGGTCATGTGAGAAGCATGTGACTTGTCAAGTCATCAAGCTCTCTGAAGAAAATCACGTGAGACACGCGAGCTACCTCAGCTAAATCTTGTACGTATGGAAAATAATGTAAATATGGAAAATTCTTAGGATGGTCACACATAAGTCATAAAACATACTAAGTGATAACTATTGTATTCTAAGTTCTATCTCTTCCATTTGCTTTGCTTTTCTTCAAGGAAGCTAAATCTAGATATTGTATATGGAATTATGTGAAACATAGGCCGGATAGCTCTTGATTTGTGATGCAGATTATGGATAATTTCTTCTTTTCTTTTCTTTTAGTAGGTAGCATGATCATATTTTGGATTTATTTAACGAGAATTTCTCTATTATTTATATGAAATGAAATCTTGATTAATGGCCAATATAGATTGACACACCTGATCATTAGAACAAAGGTTTGAGCCACACCCTTGCAGGGTGCAAGGGTGTGGGTTCTTACAGATAGAAATAGAAGTTCAAAGTTGGTTGAGCTTCTTACTAAAGGAGATCTCCTGACGCTCAAAGATTAGCTTTTGTGGTATTGTTCTCCTAAGGTTTTGTTTTTATCATTTGGTCATTTATAGATTTTTACCTTGCGAATAATTTTGAACATGTTTGAAAATCTTTTTACAATTAATTCTGAAAACAAAATTAATTATGAAAGAAGCTTGTTTGAGTAGTTTTTTGGGTGCCATAATAGATTTTGAGGAAAAGAAGTTGATCTAAACATACTATTTATACAATTGAACTTAAGAAAGATCCTGGTGTTGGGAATTCTTCAAGTTCAAGTGTGAATAATAATAATAATAAGTCTTGCGGATGAATAAAGGAAGAGTTAAATAGTATATAAGTGAAATGACTCATACGCTCATTGTCTTAAGATTTTGGGTGAAAATTGTAGTGTTCTTTACTAATGTGGTAAAACTCTTTCTTCAATGCGGTGTTATATATATAAAATTATATCTATCACCATCCCCTCGTGCAATAACCGTGAGAGATACTAAACACTTGGATGATGAGTTATGCATGAGAGCTGAATCTAGAAGTGCTAAACAGACTCAAGAAATCATCAAGAAATAAACAACATGGTAGCCTCCATCAGAAGTCCTCAAAAGTTAACGAGTGCAGCCCTTAAGACGCCAACTTAGTTGCTGCTGAAGTGGTTGGAATTTGCAAGTCTATGTACATAATTTTCTGCACTTCAGGTTTTATTGTAATTTTATTCTTCTTTCAATATACTAACTTTTGCACATACCTTGAATAGTGCAAATGCTGATTTCTGAATTAAGATTTTTATTTGAGGCTTTTCCATTTTCACATCTATTTAATAATTGTAGTTGTAACAATTAGATCAACAGGGATCAATCTGCATCCTGCATTTATGCGTTTCTTGAATACTTACTTAAGTCTATGTTTGGATATCCGTAAACGAACATTAACACACCCTTCAAGACAAAAAATGAACGGAATTCTTCTTATGAATTAGGAGGTAAGTTTGTTCTCATTGCACTCAACCTCCATTTATCTTTATTTGTCACAGCCAATTTTAAGGTGAGAGCAGGTAAACAAGGGTAGCAGAAGCTGTTTCAACTTGCTTATTCCAATTTTCCAACTTACTTATCATTTTTTCCAGTAATAAATAAACTTTTGTTGTTTCATTTATCTGTCTTCTGTGCCTAAACTTCCATGAAAAAACAATCAATACAAGTATTACAAACAATTGTTCCAAAATAATGTATAGTACTACAGTCTACAACAAAATGAACACCAGCTAAAGAAACTGCATTTTTGTTCCTTAGTAGAGTGAATGTGAGGCCAAATCACGGATATTCGGTATTATTCTGATGCAGGAGTTCCTTTAGGAGCTAGGAACAAAAACGCCAACATAGCCAACCCCTGCAATGAAGAAGGCTATAGATTGCAGGAAAAGGTATATGAAGTAGTGGTTGCTCCCAAAGACAAGGTCATAGTATCCACAGAAAAATAGGTAGGTCCCGACTCCAAGTTCCAGGAAATGAAGCCTGTTTATCATCAACAAACAAGTAGAAAACATGAAATAGTGAGCGGTAGTTCTAAAAAAACACACTTTTAATAGTATGCATCATGCAAATGCATACACCAAGTTGAGGGTATTAATTTAGCTCATATCAATGTTGCTCATTCTGAGGCTATGTTTGGATACCAATTAACACCAGTGTAAACATACTTTGACACTTACTTCGAGATAAAAAGTGGACACAACTCTTCTTTTGAATTGAGATGAAAATCCGTTCATGTTACACTAAATTAATGTTACACTAAATTAGTATCCATACACACACTGACCAGTTTAACAAAATTGGACTGCATTTTACTTGTAAGTGTAGAAAACTTGCCTTTCGCCAATCTTGATTCGAGGCTTCTTAGCTGATTTGCCACCTGATTTTGTTTTGAGAGCATCTCCTAATTTCTCAGTAACTACCCATTCATTTACTCTCCCTGCTTCTAGCAAACCTATTAGTGTTGCCTTGGTTCTATGCATTGACATAACGTTTTCAAATGGTATCCAGAATATCAACAAGTGGAGTGACCTGCACAAAATGTTTGCAGAAAGTTACTTGAAATAGAAAAACTTTGCTGCAAACCTATTGCATGTTTGGGAATCCTTGTACAATTTATTTTAAAGTTAGAACTGATTATGGGGAGAAGCTTCTCCGAGTAGCTTCTGAGTTTCAGATTTGATTATGGGGAAAGAAAAGTTTACCCAAACATGCTATTAAGATGCTTACCTTGGAGTTCCAACAGCATTAAGGAGTGTAATGATAGAAGGGATATAGACAGAACCCCATTTGGGAACTTCCACTTCTGGAACTAGAACAGTTGCTGGTAAAATGACACAGTAGAATACAAATGTGACCACATGGGCTATGATCTTCCGGACAAAGAAAAAACTGTAAATCACATAGAATTTCTTCAACATGGAGACTTTCTGCAAGGTATGGTAAAAAAGGAATTAAAGGAGAAGATGGGTGATGATAACTTCTTAAGACAAATTTTAGACATGGGAGATTAAGAAATTACAAGGAAACTAATACCTTGTTCCTTATGATTTCCATCGCCACTTTCTTGAAAAGATTAGCCGGGCCACATGACCACCGGTGCTGCTGATAGCGGTAGGCTTTGAAGGTGCTTGGTAATTCATTTTTCACCTAAATTTATTTAGATAAATTGTCAGTGCATATTTGGAAATAATTCTACAATTGATTCTAAAGGCAATTCTGACGAGAAGTTTATGTGAGTAACTTCTGATTGCGAGAATTGATTATGAGGAAATAAAAGCTGATCCAAGCATGCTATGAGTGATCTGCCTTGCTTAAGTTTTAAGTGGGAGAGGATCAAGCATAAAGTATTCAAATGAGGTTTATCCCTTGTAAAAAAGGAGACATGCCCTACATAAGCCAGGCTATACATGATAAGAGGACTTAATTGTGTTTGAATATGACTCTGACCAGCTATGCCTTCAAGATCCTAACAAAAATAATCTTGAAGCCATGAGTTTAAATGAGTGTTGTGATTTGATGATACCTTGAGGTCACTAAGATACACAAATTTCCATCCTTTGAGACCAGCTCGGACAGCCAGGTCCATGTCTTCAACTGTTGTACGGTCTTTCCATCCACCAGCTTCATTTAGTGCTGAAATTCTCCAAACACCAGCTGTGCCTGTGCCACATTATCCACTTTCACACAACTGGTTTTACCAATATATATATATGTGTGTGTGTGTGTGTGTGTGTCTACAGATTACTTTCTCCTAAACTTTTCAAGCAGTAATAGGGAAATGATTTACCATTGAAACCAAAGAAGGCATAGGTGCAGGATCCAACTTCCTGCTCCACCAGGAAATGATAGTCCAGTGACATCTCTTGCATTCTTGTCATTAAGCATTCATCAGCATTAACTGCAATGCACAAGGAATATTACTTTCACACCTTTCCAAATGCATCTACATTCTACTCTGTAACAAATTTATGTCACATGAAGTGGAAATGATTTCTTTTACTAGATTTTTGTTGGTAAGACATTGGTATCAGTTCTTTTTCTAACTGTTGATCTGTACGAGTCTAAGTGCATTTTTTTTAAAATTCTTCTACAATTGACTTGAAAGCCAAAATCAATTCTGGGGAGAAGCTTCTTTGAATACCTTCTGGTGCCAGAATTGAATCTGAAGTAAAATAAGTTGTCCCAAACATGCTATAATTAACTTTTGTGCTACAAGGCACTGACTCTAGATCACTTTAACTTATGCAATGTAAAATGATAATCAAATGAGTATTTTAACTGAACAACTATATTTTGAGTCCAGATCCTTTGGAGAACACACAGGTTTCATGAAAGTTTAACATTGATGAGCAAAACAGTACCGAATTTCCATCGAGCTTGGACAAGCCCAACTTGTGGGTTGTGAGCGAGGAAAGGGATAGTACGCCAAAGGAAGTTAGGCTCAGGTTGGAAATCAGCATCAAAGATGGCCACATAGTCACATAGTTTGACATAGCTGTGCTTCATGCCTGCTTTGAGAGCCCCAGCTTTGTACCCATTTCTGTTCTCCCTGATCTCATACTTTATGTTTAGGCCTTTGCTGGCCCATCTCTGACATTCCACCTCCACCATATTCTGTAGTGTTTTGATAAAAGGAAACAAAAATGCATGGTTTAGTGTGCAAAAAACTCAGGTCACAAAACTAGGGAGTTTGGATTCTTTGTGGCAAGGGAAATCTTAAATCCACAAAGTCAAGGAATTTGAGTCATTCAATCAAAACATGATGGCTTACATTTTGAGTATATGATTTATCTAAGTTGCCTTATATAGGCAAAACCTATTAATCTATTAATCGTCTGATCTGATTGAACAACTTAAATTACTTGAATGCATGAATTTATGATTGCCCTGACTACATAGACCCAAATCCAAAACTCGGACTATATGGATATATTGATTGGGTCAGTTTCTACATGGATTTTAGTTGGGATGAATGACCCAAAAATCTTTTTTTTCTTCTTTTACTGAAAAGATCAAAGGTTGATAGTCACCATTTTTCTTTACCAGTTAAATGCTCAGAACCATGATGTGTTCTTTTGTTATGGGTTTAAGCCAGGGATTTCTTGAGAAAGTAACTTTGTTGCTAAGTGCTGTTTGTAGAAGGAAATGCTTCCATGCAAGTTTACCTAGATGAGTGAAGTTATTTTTAAGTATCACCTAGACTGTACAAATTATTTTCGAGCCCAAAATTGGATTATGTAAGGGAAAATAAACATTTAACATTGTTTAATTATGCAAGATAAATGAACAAATGGTCAGTTATTATTAGTAGGGGATGACTTCAACCTTAATGATTGGGTCTGTTGAATCATCAAGAACTTGAATAATAATTCTATCAGATGGCCATGATAACCCACATGCAGCACCAATTGATAATTGATACACCTGCAAGCAATGGAACAGTGTCAGTATCCACTAAATAAAACATTTTAACTCGAGCAAAATATGTTTAGTTCTATTTCAGGAACAATACATATCACAACATTAACTTTATAGTGATACCTCTTTCTCATTGTACATTGGGATTTGCACCAGAACCATGGGGTATGCAGAGTTTCCAAGCTCAATGTCATCCCTGAGTGGTTCCCATTTGTAATGCTTCTCTGGCTTGTTCCTGAACACCTTCACAAAGAGTATGACTATTCCCATATAAACTTTCTCAACAAATAACATAAGTGACATGGCTAGGCACAAAATTACTAGCAATTTCAGCACTGGAACAATCAAGGGTGCCCTGGCTTGCTGCCAAATGAAACCCATTTGGCTTGCAATGCCATAATGCACACCTTCAAATGTATGATCCATCTTTCTTGGTTTCCTTTGGAGAGACATAGTGTACTTAGAATGGTGACTATATATAGAAGAATGTGATGCCCATTTGGCTTGGTGTACTTTTTCCTTCTTTGTTTTTTGAATAAATAGTTTGGGTGGGTACAACTCCGCTCATCATCGCCACGAGTTAGAGCAATGTCCCCAGGACTATAAGTCGCTTACAAAGAGTACTTATAGATCATCAACCAACATAGTTTTTACATCAATAGCAGGAATGGAACACACAACCTTATGAGAGAAAGTGGTTCGTCTTTATCAACCGAGGTCACATGAATATGGATATGACTTGTGCTTGGTTTTTTTTTGATAAGAAAAATGAATTAATGGAAATACTAGGGGTATTTCAACCCATGGGGTAATTACAAGAGTACTAGAGATACAGGAAAGAAAAAGAAACCAATGCTATCCCAAAACCAGTGGAAAAATCGTGCTTGGTTAGTATTGGAAGCTAGTTGTCTTTGCGAAAAGAATACGAATTGTTTGTAGTTTTCACTTTTGGTCATGCATTGATTGTTCTTAGGAGTCACGTCTAGGCAATAAGCAAGAAAGAGCTATAGTGTCAGTGAGCACTATTATAACACTGCTATAAATGTGTGTCCACTGAACTTGCTATATTTGTGCTCCATGCCATGTGCCAGATTTGGCCACGGCCAATGTGAAGCCAAATGGAGCATACGTATATTGCAATGCTTTTCATGTTCTCTCTGGTCTGTCTTCATGACAATGATCACAAAGAGAAGTGTTTGGATGTTTTGCACTTGTTAGACAAATTCTTAAAGGACAACGTGTACTAAGGTTAAAAAGAAAGATATTGCAAAGCAATTATGATAAGAACAAGATGGATTATGCATAGCTGGCTTGAAAGTTAAAAGCATAGAAGAGTTTCACAATGGTGCAGCGTTTTAAGGCTTGTACCTAATAGAGCATTAGATTATATAGAGCTGTGGTTTCTACAAAGCGAGTCATTATTTCCTATCTTCTAAACTTGAGATCTGGTGTAATGAAATGTTTTAGTCCCTAAAGACACATAGGACCTCGTTTTAGTTACTTAAAAGAAAGATGAAAAGTAGAGCTGTAAATTTGGCCCACAAACCCTAGCTCCCCATGTGGGTTAGGGCCAAAAAGCCCCCATTGAACAGAACAAATTTAACACTTTATTTGTTGAATAATGATTGACCAAAAAAATGTTTTTTGTTGAATAATGGATGTAACAAAATGAATGATAAGTTGTTGTTTCTTATATTACTCTTACCTTAAAAAATCTAATATTGAATATATAATATAGGTAGGGATGGACAGGGGCAAGTCTACTTGTATGAGGAGGGGGACATTTGCCCCAACAAAATAACAAGTGTTCCCCTTACTTAACAATATTACTTACAATATTGTATATTCATTGATATTTTCTTTTGACGTTGGGTTTGATACCGTTAGAGACAATTATAAAAACTATGAATATCATCAAGAATCAGATGTGAAATTATATGAGGGAAGAATAATTGAAGACTACTTAGTTTTTTGTATAAATTGAAAATGAAGCAAGTAGTGGAATAACTTTTTAAATATTAAAATTTGTAGATAGTAATGATGATGTGTATTTAAATTAAATTTAATAGTAATATATCATGATTTTAGGGTCCCAAATTTGCATTGTCGTAAGTCCGTCACAACTCAAAATTTCTGGATTCATCATTGGAGATAGAGATGTAATTTATTATTTAAGTAATTATAAATAAATGTTTCCACTCCATCCAAATTGGAGGTAGAAAAATTGGTAGTAAGTATTACAATTTTTTCAATCCGCTTAGAGCATGTCATGTCATCCACCACCGCCTCTATGCGGCAACTAAAGAGTAAACAATAATGATTCATTAACATCTCCTTACAATAGAGATATAAAAAAACATTTTTCTAACGAATTTTTCTTCACATTTTTCTGCAGATTTTACTTTAGAAAATTTTGAAGGAAAAATTCGTAAGAAAAAAAGTACTATTCTACAAGAAATTTCTGAAGAAAAGAACTTTCCGACAGTTTGAAACTGCCGATAAATAGCCGCGCTAAATCTAAAGCAAAATCCGTAGGAAAATTGGTGTTTTTTATGTAGGGTTGTATTTAAATCATTATTGAAAGAGTTGCTCTTTGCAAGCAAACAAGTATTTGGTAGTTACGTTAAGAAAAAAATTATTTGGTAGTTGCTTTTATAGGGACCCACTTATACTTTTTTTAGTGGTTTCTTTTCTACACACTTTTTTTTAGTGGTGACAACAACTATTTGATAAAGAAATGAATGAAATAGAAATAAAGTTGACTGTGATTTTGGGCTGGTCAACAATGTCTAGCTCAAGATGCTGCTGACATTGATCCGTGTCTTGTAGATCAACATGGAGGTTGTGGTGGACTAGTGGTGTTGTAGACTTGTAGTTGAAGAAACATGGAGCGAGTGACTTCATCTTCCTTGCCTTCATTTCTTGTTTGGGCTATCTTTATGTTTGGTTTCGTGCTTCAGGCTTCTGGCAATGCGGAAGGTCAGTGTCCTTACTCTGTGGGGTTTTAGTTGTTCCATAAATATCTCTTCTACTAGGTTGCTCTTCAGCTTTATTGTTATCTGGTTATATGTTTTGGTGCCGTTTAGAATAACTTATTTGAGCTTATCTTATATATAGTTCATAAGCGCTTTTGAAAGTGTTTGAGAGAACTTATGTAAATAACTTTTAACTTACCTATAAGCTGTGTTTTGAGCTTATTTTCATAAGTTATTCAGGATAACTTATGAATTTGAGGTTATTCTTATTTATAACTTACTTTTAACTTATTTCAATATATCTCTCAAATTAGTTTATGAATAAGTGCTAATGGTCATAAACCCACTTTCCGCATTGCCAGAAGTAGTACATGATTTCCCTAAAGAAATGTCTCATGTTCGAGTCTTGTGGATGGAAAAACCCCTGCTCGGAGAGTGGGTAGCTTTTGTAATATTTAAACTCAATGCTTCTCTAGTTGTAATTTGTTGTTTGCAGAATATGATCATATAATTGAAAGGGTTATCATTGTTTCCATTAGCTTGGGTTATTTGTTAATAGTAAAGTGGCGAATGTTTAATCCTAAACATAGGGAGTTCTCCTGAACTGTCGATTTTAACACTTTGTGAGATAACCATGGCTTGGGTATAGCTTGTCAAAATGGTGTTATTCTTGTTATTTGCTTTCATTTCGGTCCAGTTTTGATTAACTCCTAGCTTATGGGAGCTAGAAGTTAATAGGTGCTCTTAAAGAAGTTAGATAAGGGACATTCTAAAAAGTTGAGGTGCAGAAGCTACTTTCAACTTATGTAAGAAGCTATTATTTAGAAGACTTGTTAGTATTGCAAGATTATTTCAACTTTTCTCTTCCTAAAAGTTCTTGTTGAAAAGTTGATCCAAGATTATTTAGTTAGCCACTTGGCCTATTGTTTAGGGGTATGATTTTAAGGCTGACTAATGAAAGTTGGGCTTCATGTTTCTGCTTCCTGAATCTCACATTTCACCATCAATGACGAACTTACTTGATCTCGTATCCATACAATATAACATCAAAGATGTTTGCTTCTGAAGATTGCTTCTTTCTAGCACAGGTGATGCCCTCAGTGCATTGAGGAACAGCTTGAATGATCCTAACAACTTTCTTCAAAGATGGGATTCTACCCTTGTCAATCCCTGCACTTGGCCTCATGTTAAATGCAATGATGCTGACAGTGTGACCCGTATGTAAGTTAGTATATGATTTTTACCTGTTATTTTATGACTGTTTGCCCACATAGTGAATTATATTTTGGCATTTGGACAGTGATCTTGGAAATGCAAACCTTTCTGGCCAACTCGTTCCGGATCTTGATAAGCTTTCAAATTTGGAGTACTTGTAAGTTTTGAATCAGATATGATACTCGTAAGTTGTACCGTCCGGATTTCTCGTTTGGTCTGTCAACCGCACAGGCCGCCTAATTCTCCTCCCTATTTGCCGGCCGACCAATTTCGTCCAATAAGGAAAATCTTTAATTCAATTACCCACATCAAAGCTAATTGGCATAATGTCTAAATTATCATTAAGGAAGCTGAAAATCATGGATGACCAAAACATCCTAGAACAATCACTATATGTGTATAACAGAACTAGAGAGAATGACACTGAATAACCCACTAGCACACCAGAGAGGTCTGACTGGCTGACCTTGCCCTCTAGATATTTCCTTGAACAATACTGTTGCGTAAATTTCACTCTTTCTGAGCAGATTGTGCTTAACCCTTTTCTTGATTGGAGTTCTTGTATTTTATTTCTTGTTGCTTTCTTTAAAGGATCTTATAAGCACTACCTCTATATTGAGTGGCCTGGTATTAAGTCTGATTTCTTTGTACTTTTATTTTTTAAACAAAGCTTTTCTGTATTCATGGCAAAAGGTTTGGGTAATTATTCATTGACCAATGAATAAGAAAGGGTAGAGGGGTTATAGTTGTATAAATTAATCATTGGATCATTATTCATTGACACCAGCTGGGTTTTAGAGACAGTTGTATAAAACCATAAAGGATAAAACTTAGATACAGTACTTTGGGTGCTGGTGCCCAACAGGAAGCCCAACCGCCCACTTTCATTGACCATGTTGTGATTGGACAACGGTAAAAACTGGATGTATGGAACTACATACAAGTTAGATTTCTGAAGCAAAGGTTATTTGTTTTATATCACAACACAGCCATCAATTTTGTTTTGTCTGGATCCATTCTCAACATATCAACCTCACACAAAGCATATGAATGTGATCTGTCACCTTTTAATTATTCGTTGGACATTTTGCTCGCACAAATCTGAATGTTTCCCCCCTTTTCTATGGCAGGGTACTTTATAGTAATAATATAACTGGAAAAATCCCAGATGAGCTTGGAAATTTGACAAACTTGGTGAGCTTGGATCTTTACGCGAACAATTTAACTGGTACCATACCGAATTCATTGGGCAACCTTGGAAAGCTACGTTTCCTGTATGACATACTTTCCTTACTCTTATCTTTGATCTTCAAAATTTTATTCAATTTTTTTCCTTCCTTTTCCCTTTACAACATCCATACTTTTGGCTTATCCATGCAAATTGGTGGTAGATTTATTAGCCTCTACAATATTGATTATTTCATTTCCAATAGTGCCTGCATTATACATAGACACATTCCTATAAGAAAGTATTTTTCCTATGTTGACTATTGCTGCTACTGCCATTTTAATTGTTACTTGATGCAATAGTATGAGAATATGCACCACCAAATCGAAGATGACTTAGTGTGTGTTTGAAAATCTAAGTGGATCCACATCAAGTAGAAGCAACAAATAGTTGCTTTTGGAAAGATAGATCCATATCTATTAGTGCTAGAATTGAAATCAAACATGCACTTAAGGCTGTTCTAGTTACATGTAAAAGCGACTTAAGACTATGGACCAGGTAGGCAGAGTCGGGCCATAAGTTCTGGTGACAAATTATTTGGGTGAGGGGGGGGGGGGGGGGAACTAACGCCACAGGTTTTCCCCCTTTAATCAGATGAAAGAAACCTTACGTGTCTGTAACATGTTTACATTGGTCACATCATTCTCTTTGTATCAAAGATGTAACAAATTCAATGTAATAATTGTTACTTATCTGTGGACCGCAGGCTGTGTTGAAGCTTGATTTACTATAACCACATCGGAATCACTTTTTATCAAGTAATCTTGGTTAGCTGTGATAATCCTATGGTCTACCATCCTGACTTTTAAATAACTATGAGCCTGACAGTATTTTGAATGGCCGAAGCCCAATTGTCTGCATGGTCTTTCCTTGCACTTTTCTTTTACATGAATGGGAATTTGCACTACCATATGTATAAAATTCCCTAAGCTGTTTGTTTAAGTTACTGGGTTAGCCTTTTAGGTATAGAGGTAGAAAAAAGAAAACTCAAAATAATAAAATTATGTTAATACTGATGTCAATGTATGTTGAATTTAATTACAGATGTTAGAAATATAAAATCATGCTTGTATCTTTATCCATAATCTTAAGTTTTTGGGATAGTTAGTTCATGACATGGTATCAAAGTCTATATCGTAAAGTGATCTCGAGTTTTCCTTGTTGCTCCCATTCTTCTCGAGTTAGTTCTGTTATTTATTTGATAATTGTTTGTCGATCATGTCTTATTACTCCACTCTATCAGTTGTGTATGACTGCAAACTCTATCAGTTGTGTATGACTGCAAACTAACTCATTATGCTCTCCAAAATAGGCGTCTCAGTAATAACAGCTTGTCTGGAGGTATTCCCGTGACATTGACAAACATTGCTTCACTGCAAGTTCTGTGAGTGTGACTACTAAATCTAGATTTTCCATGGTTATTGCCAAAGTAGATTCCTATTTATACTAGAATAATATGTATCTACATGCAAACTGACACCTCAGTCATTGTGAAATCTAGTGATCTCTCGAACAACAAGCTAAAGGGGGACATCCCGACTGAGGGTTCATTTTCATTGTTTACCCCCGTCAGGTTGGTACAAGTGATGTTCATATTAAATTGTTAAGCGATTACCTAAAAAAGTTTCTAATCCCCTGTGTTCCACTTTAAAGCTATCAAAATAATCCTGGCTTAATTAGACCAAAATCCACTCCATCTTCTCCACTTACTCCGCCATCACAAGCTTCTTCAGGTGCGTTGATGTCTATTTAAGTGGTTAAAGAATAAAATGACCTTAAAGCTTCAATTCAAAATATAACTCTAGGATGCTCACAAATATCTTGAATTGAATTAGGTCCGGATTCCATGTTAACTGTTTGACCAAAAAGTTTAAGCTGCTAAGCAAACGCTAAGAATGGTTTTTTACAACTCATAAAATTAATGCTATTTAACTGGTGTTTTATTGTTCTGTACTTGACCTTTGTTTCTTTTAGAAGCTGCTTCTAAACTTTCTCTCACCTACCATTATTTCTTTTACCCATTTCCCCCAAAGGATAAGGAAATAAGTAGGAGGTGATAGTGGCTAGTCATTGGCTATATAACTTTTCCGTATGTTTATTCTGTAATTATAGAAACAGATGGTATGATTTTTGAATACTGATCTGAAGACAAACATCAGTTGCATATGCCCTATGCTTAAATGTTCTTGAGTTGGTGTGCCTCATGATTAAATTTTAGAGAGGCTGATATAATTATGTTGAACCCTTGGATTCTTATTCCAATCAATCACAATCTATTCTTTCAATTTAATCCTTTTTGCAGGTAATAGTAATACTGGAGCTATTGCTGGAGGAGTTGCTGCTGGGGCTGCTCTGTTGTTTGCAGCACCTGCAATTGCAATTGCTTATTGGCGAAGAAGGAAACCTCAAGATCATTTCTTTGACGTTCCTGGTTAGTTAAACAGAAAAGATGGTATACATGCTGATAAAAATGGTGTATAGTATAGCTATTACTGGTTTACCAGCCTTTTTGTCTGTTTTTCATGGGCAGCTGAGGAGGATCCTGAAGTCCAACATGGTCAGCTTAAAAAGTTTTCTCTGCGTGAGCTGCAAGTTGCAACAGATAACTTTAGTAATATACACATTCTGGGTAGAGGTGGATTTGGAAAGGTTTACAAAGGACGCCTAGCTGATGGCTCTCTCATAGCAGTGAAAAGACTTAAAGAGGAGCGCACGCAAAGTGGGGAGCTGCAATTTCAAACAGAAGTGGAAATGATCAGCATGGCTGTGCACCGTAATCTGCTTCGCCTTCGTGGCTTTTGCATTACACCTACTGAGCGGTTGCTTGTGTATCCTTTCATGGTTAATGGAAGTTTGGCATCATGTTTACGAGGTACCCTTTTTATTTGAAATGCTTTTATTCATAGTTTACTTGCACCTTATTGGTTATATAACTTTGTCTCCTATATCCTTTTCTGGTAGCAATGTTTAGTGTTGCGCGTTTCTTGGATTTTATCCGGCAGCAACACATAAGAAATATGGAATCTGAACAGTTTAAAATTTTCAAATTCAACCGAATGCTCTTCCTGTTGAATTTCAAAACTTCAATTTTTCTATTAAAACTGTGTATGTGTTCATTAATTGTGTTGTTAACTTGTTATAGGTCGTCCTGAATCTCAACCACCACTTGACTGGCTGATAGCGTATTGCGCTGGGATCTGCTAGGGGACTTTCTTATTTGCATGATTATTGTGACCCGAAGATTATTCATCGTGATGTCAAGGCTGCAAATATATTGTTGGATGAGGAATTTGAAGCAGTTGTTGGAGATTTTGGTTTGGCACAACTCATGGATCACAAACTTACTCATGTTACTGCTGCAGTATGTGGTACGTTTGGGCATATAGCACCAGAGTACCTGACAACTGGAAAGGCTTCAGAAAAGACTGATGTTTTTGGATATGGCGTGATGCTTCTTGAACTAATAACTGGACAGAAGGCTTTCAATCTAGTAG
Organism: Lotus japonicus; assembly: GCF_012489685.1. Taxonomy (NCBI): domain Eukaryota; kingdom Viridiplantae; phylum Streptophyta; class Magnoliopsida; order Fabales; family Fabaceae; genus Lotus; species Lotus japonicus. The sequence continues at coordinate 55,616,782 of NC_080042.1, forward strand.
GACTTGCCAATAACGATGATGTGATGTTGCTTGATTGGGTAGGTATTCAGTTTTGTTTAAACATGCCAATAGTACTTGAACAATTTTTGCAAATCCTTGTATCTATTAATCTCTTCACAGGGTTCCTTATACTAAAGAATTATTTAATTTTTGTTTTTATTCACGTTTTAAAAGTCCCTTTTTTCTTACCACAAAATATGACTCCATTTTCAGTACTTTGTTGTTTCTAGGTTTCTTGTAGAGGCATAATTCATAATCTCCTGGCTTGCGTATTGAGAAGTTCTTATTTATTTCTTGTTACACATTCCCACTTCCCAGATGAAGTTTTGTAACCTCAGTTTGTTTCATAATTGTGATTATATATTGATAAAGAATCAGCATTTCCCTCAAAATTATCATGCAACACATTGATTATTTTTTTCCCATTTCTATAACACATTCTAGAATCTCTTCCTGAATTTTCCTTGGGTCATTGTTGTTGCATAGGCTGCTATATGTATTGTTCATTAAAACCAGTGACTAATCGTTGTAAGCAACTGACATTGTTTTGAGTTCAGGTTAAAGGACTTCTGAAAGACAAGAAGTTGAAAACACTGGTAGATAAAGATTTACAGGGAGGTTATTCTGATGAGGAGGTAGAGCAGTTAATCCAAGTGGCCTTACTATGCACAAAAAGCTCCCATATGGAACGACCAAAAATGTCAGAGGTGGTTAGAATGCTAGAAGGTGATGGTTTGGTAGAGAAATGGGAGCAATGGCAGAAAGAAGAGATGTTCCGGAAAGATTTTAACGCCAACGCGTACATGCCTCGCCCTAATGCAAATTGGATAGTAGACTCAACTTCACAAATCCCGCCAGATGAACTATCAGGCCCTAGATGATGATCCTTTCAACATTCTGCGTCCGTTTGTATACACATTCCATTGGTCCATATACGCGTGTTTTTTTTTTTCTTTTTCTGGAAGCAATGCATTGTCGCTACACGTTTTTAACCTGTAACAAAAGTTAATACTCATTCCTGCCTGACTATGCTTTCTGTTGGAAAGAGATACACTTCTGATTTGTACATATGATTTTCACTCTCCCTATCTTCTTTTCATCTTCTTACAATTATCTTGTATGTTCAGGTCACATGCCAATTGATCAGGCTGTGATTATTAAAGAGAGTTTGTAATGTCTATTGAGTTGTCAAGTTGCAACCATCATTTTGTCGTTGTATGTATGAGAAACTAGTATAAAGCTTCACTGGATATAAATGCAATTGTATTATCTGTTTCAGATCATTATATTTCAGTAGTTACTTTTGAGGGCTTGAAAATCAATATAGTATTTCAGTAGGTTGATATATATCCTTTTAACTTAAAGGTTTGTACTTGGTATCATAAAATTCTTTGCTAAGGGATTAACATGGAAGTAGCTGATTTTGGCACCTTGAATGAAAGAGTTAATCTTCATTATATACAGAAATGAATGGTTGAGAATAATGAAATCATTCATCTAATACGTTTTTTTTTTCTATGTGTAGTTCCACTTATTTTTTTTTTCTTCATCGGAAATTAAACAACTAACTACAAGGAAATAAATCCCACAACATCAGGTTCTGCACTTCAATTGGAGGATTATCTAAGAGATGGACCCCTAAGGAACCATGAGCAGCACCATGTTTTGCAAACCAGTCTGCAACCTTGTTGCATTCCCTCGGCCTCCACGCAATGTGCACCCTCCATTGCCGATTCAGCCGTTCTTGAATTTCCTGTAACACTGGGAGGAAGCGCATGCTTTCTGAATCAGCCAAAGCTTGAAGCAGGTCTTTGCTATCCACCTCACATTCTACGTCTCGGTATCCCTTGCTCCAAGTCATGTCTAGTCCTTCCTTGAGGGCCCTTGCTTCCGCTATGAGAGCATTTCCACCCATGGCGTGAGCATGGAAGCCCGACATCCAAGCTCCCTTTGAATATCTGAGAATCCCACCACAACCCATGAGATTGTTTTCTGGGAAGAAACTTCCATCCACGTTCAATTTAATTTTACCAACGGGAGGGCAACACCATTTTTGGGTTAAGCGCTCATGTTCATTCTCCAAACCCGGTCTGCTGTTGTAACACAGGATTTCATCATGTTCATAGCAAATACGTCTCCAAGCCTCATCCACATGCCACCCCGGCGATTCAAATACCGAGTTATTTCTCCATTTCCAAATACCCCAAATTGTGGCGATGAATCTCAAACCCTGGTTACCACGAGACAGCAAGAAGATCCACTGATCTAAGTTGGTGGATTGAAAATCGGGCCACGCTAGGGCTCCCATGCGATTCCAAATTTCCCTGGCGTGAGGGCAATCGCGGAGGCAGTGAAGAATAGATTCACTGTCGGCAGAGCAACGTGGGCAAGCAGAGGAAGCTACCAGCTGACACGTGAATCTGTATGCATTCACTTGGAGCGACTCATGGAGGATAATCCAGATGAAGAAACGGATTTTTTCTGGGATTTGCAACTTCCAAATCCAAGCCCAACTCCGGTTTCCATTTGGCACTCCACTTTGCTCACAAAGCCAGACATATGCATCTTTTGTACGAAACTTCCCCGTTGGGCTGTTACTCCATGCCCACAAATCAGTTTGGTTGGGGTTGATTACTGGCGCAATTTGCATCAACGCACTTCTGAACTCATCTGGAAGTGTAGTGTAACAGCGCTGGAGCTCCCAACTATTGTTGTGGATTAAATCCCTGAGGCACATATCCGTATCTGCAATGTTTACGAAAGGCACATGTTCTGCAAGTTTTCCTCTAATACACCACGGATCATACCACACAGAGGATACCCCATTGCCCAGGAGAAACTGGAAACCATGGCGTAAAGAGTCCCTCGCGTTGAGAATACCCTTCCAGGAAGGCGAGTCCGAGCTACGACGAGGGACCTGAAGCATGTTGGACCGTAGAAGATATTTGTGGGAGAGAGCTTGGACCCAGAGTTTATGAGGATGTTAAATCATGCTCCAAACTGCCTTGCCCAAGAGAACAGTATTAGCATTCACCATGTCCCTCATCCCCAGACCTCCCCATTCTTTCTTCTTTAATATTTTGTTCCAGCCCACTAGATGCCATCCACTCGAGCCCCCCTTACGAGACCACACAAAGGATCTCATAGCCTTGTCGATTTGATGAAGGGTCCTTCTAGGAAGCCAGAAGGCTTGCATACAGTAAGTCGGAATTGACGCAATGACTGCCTTTGCTAAACAAACCCTACCAGCTATGTTTAGAAGGTTCGTCTTCCATGCTGCCATCTTCTTGTTGATATTGTCCAACAAGAATTGGAACTGGTTACCTTCCACTGAGCCTCCATTGAGAGGAATTCCCAAATAGCGGCCAAGGGAGGACACAAAAGGGATGGGGGCAATTGATGCGATTTCTTCCCTCACCTGGTCACGCACACCCCTTGACGCCATGGCCTTCGATTTCAGCAGGTTTATTTTTAAACCTGAACAGTTACAGAAGATTTGCATCGTTTAAGCTAGAAGCGACACTTGATCAGTGGAGGCTTTACAGAATAGAAGCACATCATTAGCGAAAAATAAGTGAGATATCGGAGGGCCTCCCTGGGATAAGCTCAGAGGTTTCCAAATACTCTTCTGTACGAGTTCCTGAATATACACTGAGAGACGATCCATGCAAAGCACAAATAGGTAAGGGGAGAGCGGGTCACCTTGTCTTAACCCTCGGCCAGGTTTGAAAGAAGGTAAACGGGAACCATTCCAAAGAAGAGTTAACTGTGAAGAAGTCACACAGCACATGATTAAGTTCACCACTGCTGTAGGGAAATTATACAGAACCAGTGTCTCTTTGAGAAACTCCCAACTAACACTGTCATAGGCCTTTTCCAGGTCAATCTTGAAGGCCAGGCTGCCCAAACGAGCTCTAGACTTATCCATCATGTGAACTAACTCTTGTGCCAGTAAGATATTGTCCATGGTCCCTCTTCCAGGTAGGAAATTGTTCTGCATAGGGCCAACCAAATTGTTTAGGAAAGGCCGGATCCTGTTAACCAAAACCTTTGTAATTAACTTGTAAGTTACATTACATAGGCTTATTGGTCGAAATTCCTTGATGGAGTTAGGGTGGTCCACCTTTGGAATTAGGACAACAAGGATTTCCATGAGTTTGCTAGCTACAGTGCCTCTCTCAATAGCATTTGCAACAAGATGCCATAGATCATCTCCCACTTTTCCCCAATACTTCTTAAAAAAGAAAGGGTGGAAACCGTCAGGGCCAAGGGCGGAGAGGGAACGCATGGACATGAGCGCTTTCCGGACCTCTTCCTTATCCACCGGTGAACCAATAAACTCCTTAGCGGCATCAGAGAGACAAGGGAAAATCTCGTGACGTATCTGAGACTCGGAGACCTGGGAAACAACCGCAAAGAGAGACTTGAAATAATCCATAGCTAGTGTACTGCACTTCATCTATCACTTTCTTAATAAAAAATCAAATTATCAATCATTCAATTTGCTCAAATAACATTTAACTAGTAGAACTAATACTTAATACGCAATTTCAAGGCACAATATATTTTTATTACTTCACGATAAACTAGTGTTTTTTTCCCGTGCGTTGCACGAGGAATATGTATATTGTATTTGATATATCAATTAATCATGAATGTGATTATGCGTGTTGGTTTAAATTTTAGATAATTAGGGCAAATCTTTTAAAATTCGGTTTCAAGATCTGTTTTGGAATTAGGAAACATGTGTCAACAAAAGATAAGTTATCTAATTCTTTTCTAATATATATATATATATATATATATTAATATATAGAGGAGGAGATGACTGATGCAGTATCTTAAATAATTAGGAAAAATCTTTTAAATTTTAATGGATTATAATCTCAGCATTACATTTTTTTATATTGTGAATCATGAGAAAGAATAAAAGGAGAAATCACGGGTTTCCTGTAAATATGTAGTAAATTAGGCTTGAGACTTTTCCTAATTTAAAGAGATAATAAAAACGGTTTCAAGATTTGTTTTGGAAATAAATTTAGTAAGGAGTAATCTAGGTAAATCTTAGATAATTATGGCAAATCTTTTAAAATTCGGTTTCAAGATAAAATAACACAACATAGGAGAATCTATCAAATGGAATGACACGTGATTTTTTTTTATGAGAATGACACGTGGAATTTTTTTATAGAGTATTATTTAATTTAAGATAAAATTAAACAACCTAAATCATAATTAACTTATACTCTAAAAATAACTCTAAAATAAAATAAAATATGTCCTGAAATTAACACTAAATAAATAATAAGATAAATTAAGATAAAATCAAGAAATAAACAACCTAAATGCTAATCAAATCTAAAATTTAAAAAGGTAATAAATAATATTAGATAAAAACTACAAAAATCTAACAAATCACAATAAAAACTCATAAAATTCTGAATTAATTAAAAATCCGAAAATCAATAAATTTACCATAAAAATTAATTAATAATTTAAAAATAAATAATAAGATAAATTAAGATAAAATCATGAAATAAACCACCTAAATCCTAATCAAATCTAAAATTTAAAAAGGTACTAAATAAATATAGATAAAAATTATCAAAATCTAGCAAATCACAATAAAAACTCATAAAATCCTAAAATAATTAAAAATCCGAAAATTCAATAAAAATACCATAAAAATTAATTAATACTCTAAAAATAAATAATAAATAAATAAAGATAAAATCAAGAAATAAACAACCTAAATCATAATCAAATCTAAAATTTAAAAATGTATTTTTTATGAGAATTAACCTGAGAATGACACCTGGAATTTTTTTTATGAGAATGACACGTAATTAAATCAGCCTGATAGAAGTTTTTCTTTTCTAATATATATTGATATTGATAATTGATTGATTAGTACAATTGTGAATAAGTTTATAAGTAACTTGAAGTTAATATCAACTGAAAATAAATACTAATAACAACATTAATTATGTTTCTTAGTGAGAAATGTTGAGTGACACAGCACTCATATGTACACACATGACTTGCACGACCTACCCACCTTCATGAGATTCATTTTTAGGCTTAATCATTTTTTTATTATTATATTTAAAAAAATTGATTTGTTAGTATTAATTTAGCCGTTGATAAGCAACGTCGTTTCTTAATTGACATTTGACACCCACAAAATTGCTTATTTAATTTATAAAATAAGTATCATCATACTTAAACCAAACAAGCACCGAAGTGTAGTGTGGTGGTTCTCCACCTTATATCTTAATTATGAGATCGGTGTCAATTCTTGAGCATGGAAATAAAACTCATTTCACGATCAGTTGTTTATCGTATAGTAAAACACCCACAACCAAGATGATCAACTATCGTTGGCGGCGGATACTTGTCTCAACAACAAGAGACAAAATATGCAACCGTACTCCTTACTCAATAAAAAGTATTTTAAACAAATCGATCCCTTATAAACTCATGTAGTGCACTATTGTGAAGAAAATAATAGTGGAAGCAAGGTATTATCCAACCAATTACTTATGTGAGAGTCATACGAATCAGGTTTGTTCGAGAGGGAAAGTGTGTAGTATTGCACATACAGAGTGTCAATTTCTTTTCTTTTTTGTTAAGAAACGAAAGGCATACATACGCAGAAGAAACCCATCCAAAGCATTAGGAATTTGCAGAGCTCAACTCTTGGATTAATGGAACCTCATTCCCAATGTGTTTTATGTTCCCATTCCTGATTTAGGTAAGTTTTCTTCAAGATCTTTTTTTTTTGTTTGTAAAATTTGAATATGAAAAAATTGATGTCAAAGTCAGTGATTTATATTTTCCGATGTACCAAAAAAAAGTCAATGATTTATAATTTTCTGATGAACAAAAAAAAAGTCAGTGATTTATGGAAGGTCCCATAACACATAAGATAAGGTATTCATGGGAACTAACAAGGTCCAAGATTAGATAATAGATTAACTCATTAAACATTTAGTTCAATGATCAATTCTTAAGCGATATGACAAAATACCTATTTAATTAATGTGAACTCAGAGTGTTGATAAAATTAATCTCATATAATTGACCGCGGTGGGAATACCTTCGTGCAACATGACAAAACGTATGTAGACATCAATCACCATTCACCAATACTTTATTCTCAATTTAATTGTCATCTTGCATGGCTGCACGAAATATCTTCTACTCCTCTTTAAATTAAAGTTTTAGGATAAGCATTAAGCTAGCAAAACTGAATATTCACAAGCATCTTCAAGCCCTCCTCTGTGAGATAAGTGATTCTAGTAAAAGCTGCTAGTTACATGTTCAAATCAATTTCTATTTCCTCATAATTAATTTGAAGAATCAATTGTACGGAGAATTTTATATTAGTAGTTTCTGGATATCAAAATAATTTGTGATAAAAGAGAAACTTATCCAAAATGCTAAACTGCTCCCATAATCAATTTCCGCTTAAAAATCAGTAATGAAAGATTTTTCAAACATGAAATAGGAGTAGTTAGTTTTATGGGAAAAAGTGATTATGAAAAGGAAAGAAAATGGATCCAAACGTACTATAAATTCCATTTAGAAATCCCCTATGATATATATGTATTAATTGTCCTTCAGATGTAAACAAAAACTGTTCGAACGTCACAAACACAACCACTCATTTGTCCAGCGGAATCAGTCAATGACAACCTTAAACTTCCACATAAGCACTTCTTTTGGTTTATTGCTCCATATAAGCACTTCTAGCTATACACTTTTAATTTCCCCAATACAAAATGACAAATCACAAAACTAGATAAGCAAGTAGCAACATATATAACTCATAAGCACTACAAAATGTATTTTCAGTAATTTTCATTCAGGAGAAGCTGCTGCCAATTGAACAATATTCCTTTTAATTTCTAAGAATTTTTTTCTCTATTCATTATTAATGAGAAGTAAAATTAACAAATGTTTAATGCACTTATTGTATTTGCAGCTTTTAATCAATCAGATAATAACAGAAATTTTTCATACATATACATTAATTTCTCGTCTTCATACTTTCAAACTGTAAATCAAACAGACTATAAAATAATTATATTTTTGGTTTGTTTATTAGACTAGACTGCATTAAAAAAGTCCTAAGTATCATTTTGGTGACATATGCAGGATGCATTTCATTCATCTTTTTAATGTCAAAGTATAGTGTATGTAATAAATAGTGGCTTGACTTTTCAAACTCTTTCTTTGATTTTATTCTTATTATTTTTAGACAACCATTGATGGAGAAAATTAGGCGTGCATATGTATGAGATTCTAGATAGCTTTAGTTAAGATTAGTTTCAAAGGTTTAATTTGAAATGATTTGGAATATATGCTTTTTAGGTAAAGATCCCCCAAAGAATGTTCAATGGACATGAAGCCGACAAACAAAACGAAACTTTTTTTTGGTTACAAAACAAAAGGAAACTTAAAATAAAATAAAATATTTAGGTACTTTTTATTTGTTAATAAAATTAAAGGTTTTACATGATAAAAATAATTGTTTCATGTTTAATTTTAAAATGGGTGGCATGAAAAAAAATAAAAGACGAACCCATAACCAAAGTCTTTTTTTTTTGTCAAACACACAAAACCAAAGGCTAAAAAAATGGAATTTCAAAAAAAATTCTAAAAATATGAATAAGGGAGATTATTTGGAAAAAGCACTATGAGTTAGTATTAGGCCTCTCAATTCATAACAGGGAAGAATTATTTCCCTTTTTCGTCTCGCGTAGACAGTAAAACAAGTGTACCATAAATGTAGAATGGTAGTAAATGGTTCACTCTTTTAATTATAAAAAAAAATGAAGAAAATAAAAGACTTATTTTTTTATAAAACCATTTACTTAAAAACTAGAAATAATACCCGTGCGTTGCACGGGTTTATTTACACTACTTTTTTTAATATTGTATAAAAATTATTATAGTGTAATTAAATTACTAAATATAAAATTATTTTTTATTATAAATATAATAAAAAACCGTGTTGAGACATCAAAATAATAGTTTTGGTGTATTAAATTGCTCGTACAAAATATCTATTTCCGTAAATAAATAATATCACTCAAATTTAGTAATTGATATTTAATAATTAGCATTGAATTAATTTTAGAAACTTTGGTTGTAACATATTCTATTGTTTTGTCCCTGTATGATAGCTTAAGTGGTAGGAGCTGGAGGGACATATGGATTAGGTAGGGGAGATCCAGGGATCGATTCCTGGTGGGTGCAATTTATCTTTCCGATGTACAAAAAAAAAATATATATTCTATTGTTTTGGGTTCTCTGTTTTGGGTTTATTATTGTGGTTTCAATTGCAGAGAGACTGATTTATCATATATCTGGTTATAAACAATGATACTCAGTTAGAGAGAATATTATCCCTAGATGTTATTCTGTTTTTTAATCATAACTTATCCTTAAAAAATAATTTAATAATTTATTTATTTAATCATTTGAAAAATCCTTTAAGTGAATTTGAAATATTTTAAATCAAGTAATAAGGTTTTAATATAAGTTATAATAACATTTTTTTATCAAAAATGAAATAATAACTTTAAAAATTATAACTATAATTAGTCATTTTAATATTTTAGAATATTATTTAGTAAACTTAAATTTATTCAACTTTTGTTATAATTATTTTTCTCTATTATTCTTCCTCAAGTTTTTTTTTTTGGAGTAAATTCCTCAAGTTATTTTTACATCTATATAATAGATAAAAATCATATTGAAAGAATCTTTTTCAAATAATACATACATTCGGTATAGTAATAATAAATACCATATAGAGACATTTTTTAATTTTCAAATATTTTTTTAACATTATTTATTAATAAAGAAATAGTATTAAGTTTTATTTGTTATTTTTGAAAAATTTCTCAACTTATGATTAATAACGAAAATTAAAATAATTTTAATTTATAATAATTATTATTATTATTATTAACAATTAGTAAAGAATATAAGAAAATTATTATTAAAAATATATTATTGTCATTAATGTAAAGGTGGTCAATTTCAATTATTATTATTTTAAAAAAAATTCACCTCAAGCTGTAATAAATTATTAAAATTTAAATAATTTAAATATTTAATTTTCAATAAGAGAACTTGAGAATTTTTAAATTTTAATATTTAATTTTAAATATGGGAAATTGAAATGCTTAACAATTAATAATTAATATAATGAATAATAAAGTGGATGTAGTTTTTATTTTAGTTTTCAATTTTTAATTTAGTGTATTTAATACAAAAGAAATTCATTATTTATTTATGTATTTAATTTTATTGTTCAAATTTGCTTTGCATAAGTATATAGAAGATTTTAGTAGGTAGTTAAATAGATTATTAACTTAAGAAATTTTATTTAATTTTTAATTTTATTATTAAAGGTATTAATATAAAAAGAAATGCTTTATTATTTAATGCATTTATTTTCCTCATGTAACCAAAAAAAAAAATTAATGCATTTAATGTAAAGGAGTGCAAAAACTCAAGTCTCCTTTACATATGTATATAGATATCAGATGTAAATGTGCAGTCTCAAGTTTGACTCTCAAATTGATGTCACACAAAAAAAATTGTTTGACTCTAGAAAATCTAACGCTCGCATCATTAATATCGTCAAACTTCAATGTTTGATCTTTTCAAAAATTCACAAAATAATAGTAATATCGTAAAATTTTAATTTTTAGCCAAAATGTGATTTTTCAAAATTACTACTACTAGTACTTGTTAAATTCTATATATTATTTTGTCTCAGTGTTTTCTTATTTTCAAAATCTTGAAAGAATACTAACAAATTTGAGTCTGTTAAATTTTTGATAAAGAGAGTTTTACTGTTCATTGTGGTTCTACCCGACTCGATCATAATTAACTAAAACATGTGATTCAAAAAAAAATTATTTTGAAAGGGTTCAGACAGTGGTGGAAATGAACACGTGATTCATATTTTTTTTTTTATATAAAATACAATCTAAATTTTGCAATTTTTTTAAAATGAAACTGTAAGGATTTTATTTGTAGATGGTACTCTAATCTCTATGAACGACTTGCTTTGACTAGATGCAGGACTATTAATGTGAAATGATCTAATCACATTATCTAAAAAAAAAAACATAAAATGTATCAAACAATCAATTTAAACCTGATCTCTCAACCAACAAATGTTTGTTTTAAGCGATGTTTCATATATGTTTGATTATCTTTTAGCAATATTTCAGTTCGAGTTTTATTTTGTGTATGAAAAAAATCTTAATTTCATGAAAATGTAAATATATAGACTCGGACAAGACTGCTTCTCATAATCGTAAAGGATTTCTATCTGTGTTAGATAAAAACAAAAAAACTTATTGCACTCACTTTGATCATGAGGCAAAATGAAACTATCATAATAATTTAGTTTGTACCTTGGTTCCCACAACAGGCTGGACCAAGTCAACCTTTTATTGCAAGCATAGCAGAAAAATCAATTTGGCATATGATAATATATTTCAGCTGATTAAATTGACTTCAAAATTCATGTTGGATGACCCATTGAGCCACCTTGATGCTTTACTCACACTACCCCACCTCACAAAAACTTAACGATTTCTGCAATAAACTAGTCATCAATCAAGTTGTTACCCATGTGTATCGTTGTCGCATGCACCATTCAAAAAATAATAATAGAGTTTCAACAAACAGTGCTTATGCTTCTTTGACCATCATGGTTCAAACATGATTCTGCATCTAAACTAATTTTGGTCTTTTTCAACATTCATGTCAACTTGCCTCCATTATTTTGCATTTGTATATATTAAGATAACATACTTTTGTAATCATCATCATCATCAACATCTCAGTCTCAATCTCTAGGCACATATATGAATTTCAGACTATTAGCTCCAGCAGAAGAAGAAAAGATGGGAACTGGTGTTCATAGCTCTTCAGAAGTGTACACAAGTGACAGTGAAAAGGGTTTTGCTGTGAATATCAACCCATCAACTTCACCAGAGCTTGATGCTGGAGCAAAATTTGTTCTGGTATCTAAAGGTGAGGGTGCTTTTTTCTTGTAGAAGAATCCCATGTTACTTTATCTCACCTTTGATGTGTTCTGTTCGAAGTTTTGATTCATTCACGCTTCACTTTCTATTCTTATCTCTCTTTGGATGTGAGTGTATTTGGGGTGTCAATCAAACTTTTTCTGTATGTTTGGCATATTTAATCATGATTTGTGATGAACAAAAATTATAATTTGCTTCTTACTTATTTTGATGAAGATTTTTGTATCAAAATAATAAAAGGGTCTTGATCAATTCACTATATTATGCAGGATCATGGCTGCACTGTGGGTATCATTTGACCACATCTATTGTGGGTCCTGTGATTCTTACTCTTCCTTTCTCCTTCACTTTGCTGGGTTGGGTTGGAGGAGTGCTTTGGTTGACTCTTGCAGGCGTTGTCACGTTCTATTCATATAACCTTCTATCAGTGGTCTTAGAACATCATGCGCAGCTCGGGCGTCGCCAGTTTCGATTCAGGGATATGGCTAGAGATATTTTAGGTGAGTTTCCAGCAACTTCAATTTCCTGCTGTGAATTAGAAGAACAGTAGTCACATTTCATTATTTTCGAGCATAAAATCATCATTTTGGAGAATTGATTTCAGTCCCAAAATCAGTTCTGCTATAAGCTAGAGATAGTAGCTTCTGTGTTAAACATAATCAATCGTGAGAATTTTCAATTTTCCTGCAGTGAATTAGAAGAACAATAGTCACATTTCTCACTGGATCATCATATTTTTTAGCCCAAAATCATCACACTCTATCTTTTCGTATCTGAATTTTGATCTGAATTTCATTAATTCTTTCACCAATTTATGGAATGAAATGTAAAACATTCAATTTCAATTCAAATTATGCTGTTAAGGTTCAAAAAAATGAGTGTGTGAAATAAGTCAAAAGAAGAGCACTTCTGTTTTTGAAAAAGAAACCAATATCTTTTGAAAGAAGAAAAAAGCTTCAGGCTCTTCCTTATTTACTAGAAATTAGAGAGGAATTCTGTTGCATATAAACACAAGCTAGCACTTGTCAATCACCTACAGGAAAAATTTAACTGCTGGTGCCCTTTGTTTACAGTGGATAACCACTAGCAGCTAAAAAGTTCTCACACATGGTGCTTATTATCCACTAATTTATAGCTTGTTTGAATCAATAATCAATTCTAGCACTCATAAGCTACTGAAAATAGCTCTCCCTAGAATTGATTTTTACTATAGAATTAATTGTAGAAGGTTTACCAAACATGCTAGTATTGAAGTACTTGTCTGTCTTTTCTTTTGATTTCCACCCTAACATGTTAGTATTTTCCTTTCTTCTCCATTGTTTCTATCCCTTAATTGGAGGATGTGTATACACACCTTACAGAGTTGGTACATTCATAATTGATGGTAGTTAATGGCAAATGTTGTGGCAGGACCAAGATGGGCCAAATACTATGTAGGACCACTTCAATTTGTCATATGCTTTGGCACAGTCATTGGCGGTCCTCTTGTGGGAGGAAAGAGCCTCAAGGTGATAGATATACACAAGGGTCATTTGATTTTCCCTTTACAGCTTCTGAAATTTTCCACCCTCAAATGTGGCAAATGTTTGTATTAAGAAGCTACATTTTGTTCTCATTGTGCAGTTCATTTACTCACTCTACCACCCAGATGGAGCAATGAAGCTTTACCAATTTATCATCATATGTGGGGTCATAACTATGATTTTGGCTCAACTTCCATCCTTTCACTCCCTGAGGCATGTTAACCTCGTTGGTCTGATTCTATCTGTGATTTATGCTACATGTGTCACGGTCGGTTGTATATACATTGGTAAGGAAAGGAAAAACACAATGACATTGGAATTCAGAAGCCTAAGCAGCAACTACTTGTAATCCACTTGATGTCTTGCTTGTATCTAACACAGGTCACTCAAAAGATGCACCGCCTAGAGATTATTCAGTAAGAGGTTCTGTTGCAGATCAACTCTTTGGTGTCTTCAATGGTATTTCAATCATTGCTACCATATATGCTAGTGGGATCATTCCAGAAATACAGGTTAGTTGTGCACCTTGTTATAACATGTTTGGATCAACTTATTTTTCCTTAGAAACAATTATGGCGCCCCGAAGTTACTCATAGAAACTTCTCATCAAAATTGATTTTTCCTTTAGAATCAATTTAGAGGGATTTTCAAACATGCACTTATTCATATTGAGTGAACAAATATTGAATGCACAATCAAGCTAATTAGAATATGGAAGCATGTTTCAAAAAAAATATGGAAGCATGCTTGAACCTTGTTTAGTTATAACTTATAACAGAATTAGAACCATTTATAGAGTGTTTGATTATCTGTTTGGACTGAGCAGACTTTCACACTCATTTCAGGACAACAACTCAACAAGTGAATGAGACTTTTTTATGGATTGAGTTGAAAGTCCGTTCACATTACAATTGATACGCACTTAAATATCCTTTTTATTATGTTCAAAATTACTTAATAAGATGTTAGGTCACTAAATACAATTCTTCTGCAATTTGTAGGCAACTTTGGCACCTCCTGTGGAGGGAAAAATGTTTAAAGGACTATGTCTCTGTTATTCTGTCATAGCAGCTACCTATTTCAGTATTAGTATCTCTGGTTATTGGGCATTTGGCAATCTAGCCAATGGAACAATTCTTGCTAACTTCATTGGTGAGACAAAGCTTTTGCTGCCCAAATGGTTTTTCGTGATGACTAATATGTTCATACTTGTGCAAGTGATGGCACTAACTGCGGTAAGAACAGCTGCTTGGAATATATTTGTTAATTTTGCAATTCTACTTCATAAACTTATAGCATGTTTGGATGAGCTTCTCTTTTCTCAAAATCAATTATGAAACACATAAGCTGATTCTCCTCAGAATGCTTTAGAATCAATTGTAGAAGAATTTCCAAGCATGCACTAATACTAATAGCATGTTTGGACCAGCTTCTCTTTGCTCAATCAATTATGAAACCCAGAAGCTGATTCTACTCAAACTTCATTCTGTGTAGAATCAATTGTAGAAGGATTTCCAAACATGCACTTGGGAAGAATACATTCATTTTGCAATTAGCAACATTTCACCTTCCTGATGAATGATTATGAATTTGTTACTTTCCAGGTTTACTTGCAACCAACAAATGAACTATTCGAAGCAACTTTTGGAGATCCAAAAATGGGACAATTTTCCATGCGCAATGTTGTGCCAAGGGTGCTCTCTCGGTCATTATCGGTGGCCGCAGCCACGCTCATAGCAGCTATGTTGCCATTCTTTGCAGATTTAATGGCATTGTTTGGAGCATTAGCATTCGTTCCTCTTGATTTCATTTTGCCCATGGTTTTCTACAATATCACTTTCAAGCCCTCAAAACACAGCATAACCTTTTGGGTGAACACATTGATTGCTGTAGCCTCCTCAGTTTTAGTTGTAATAGGGGGAGTAGCAGCAATTAGACAAATAGTTCTTGATGCCAAAACATATAGTTTATTTTCTGATGGATAAAAATTTATAGCAATACAATGTGAAGCGATTCATTACAATTCTATTAGTCATCTCAAATCAAGCAATCGGTTTAATCGCCTAGACAATGTATGCCAAATTTTGTAAATGTGAATTTTGGCTAGACAATTTGGCCTTCCTATGACATATTTGTGTCAAAAAATGAATTAAATGTTGATCTAAGAAAGGCTGAAGCAATGTAAAATAAACCTGGATATGCATATAGTGAAGGTGGTTCTGACTTCTGAGTTTCCTTGATTTGGAATGACATTAACATCACTTTGTAAAGGATTTCTTTATAGTTGCATCCGTATTGAATAGACTAATTAGAAGAAAGTTGAGTTTTCGTTAAACTGATAAGATGTGAAGAAAGCTTTTAGACATTGAAAGATTGTTTGACTTCAACACTAGTCGGTTTTGGTTGTATGCTTATGCAACATGACAAGATTATTGCCAAATATTTTAGGAAATTCAAGAGACGTAGCAAGATTATCCATCTAATGATCTTGAAATGGAAGCATAGTCTTTGCTATTAAGATTTGGAGACAGTGTATATATGGTGAGCCTTATGAGAGTCACATCGATTACAAATGTCTAAACTAAAGTATATATATTTTGACGGAGAGATTCAAATTTAAGGCCAAGGATGAGGATGGAGCTTCTAAAATGTAGTGATTGTACAATTTTATATCATTTGAACAAGACGAATGTAGTTGCAAGCAGTTTGAGTAGAAAAATCATTGGTATTATTGCTCACTTAACAGAGGGGAAAAGACATACATTTAAAGATTTCAAAGAAGAGTTTGTTGGAAGTGGAATTCAGTCTGAGTCTGAGCTACTCATTCCGTTCAATAATAATGGTTCTATGTTAAAAACCACCACGATCACTACTGCCATGGCCACGAGTCACGACCACAACCCCACCATTATCTCCCTCCACGACCACCACCGAGCTCTGGATTTGGCACCCCAGGGCTTAGAAATGTCACCCCACTTAAAAGTGGGGAAATACTATTATGCCTCTCCGTGTTTTATTTCGGACTACCAATTTCCGAAGTCTTTCGGATATATCGATTCCGATATGCTTCGGATGGTAAAGTTCCGAATACTGTTAGTATTAAATCAAAACACGGGCTCATTTCCCATTTCATTCCGAAATCCTTCTTGAACTTCCATTTCCGAAGCCCTCCAAACCTTCACAGCCTTCATCGAGCTCGCCTTCATCAGAGCTCTCTCTTCATCATCTTCTTCGTCATCTTCTTCGTCAACTGCAATAGAGGTAATCTTCGTCATCTTCTTGTTGTTGTTAGGGTTACGGATTTGAATGGTTGCTCTTGAAATTGTTGGGTGCGGATTGGTATTTCGTGTATTAGGGTTTTAGTGATTTGTGGTTTGTGCGGTTTTAGGGATTCTTGAAATTAATTTGTGGATTTAGGGCTTTAGCGATTTGTTGGGTGAAATTGTTGGATAGAGTTTGAAGATGTCTGATTGAAGCTCTTGAAGATGTCTGATTGAAGCTCTTGTTGATGTTGGTTTACTGTAAATTAACTTGCTCATGTTCATGCAGAGCCAAGTGAGCATGCTTTCTGCCTTGATTGTGCCTTGATTGTGCTAGAAGTGATTCCCTGTGCTACCTGTAAGGATTTCTTATCTTCATATAGTAAAACAATGGACACTAGTGGCTTTTGTATGTTTTACTTTTATGCTTCATATAATAGGAAAGTCTGGTGCTTAAATATGTTGATTTTGGTGCTTAAATATGTTGATTTTGGACACTAGTGGCTTTTATACTTTTATGCTTCCTAAATATAATAGGAAAGTCTTCATATAACAGACACACACACACACATAGACATCACATAGATGATCCATGGCATGAAGATTTAACAAGGGTTTACATGGGCTGTTGATTCCGTAACACGACCCTCCTCTTTTCTTTGAGCTTGGGATCAGTTATGTAATACACATAGGAAGATTTAAAAGATAGACTAGATGGAGGACAGTCTAATAGTTAGAGGTATGGGGGTGGGGATATCAAGGAAAACTATAGGTCAAACTATCAAGTTAAGAGAACTTTGAATTCTAGTTATCTACATAATTATGCATGAATTCCAGTTATCTGCATGATTATGGCGTCGTTTCAGCAATAGGAGCTATTCTCACTGGAATTGATTATAGTGGTCTTGATCACATAATGGTTCTTGCCTGTGGCGGATTAATCCCTAGCTTTGGTACTGTAGTAAAGAGAGCACTTAGTTTGGATAAACGGAAAAGCACGTGTGGCCTCATTATAGGTATTGGTTTTGCTACTTTATGTCTAACATTCACTAGGTTGGTTTGTTTGCATACACCATACTGCAATTCTACGCCCGAGGCAGTTAGATAAGACGCCACTGCTGCATTTCCTGCATGCTCTATTGTTAATGTTCTTGCAACATTAGCTTACATTTCTTTAGTGCACCCATGGCATGGTTGCACTAATTTGAAGGGATCCTCAATGAAGAAACTAGAAAGAGCAATTTCAAGGGGATGTTCCTAAAGAACATGCTGGTCTGTGTCATATTATAGTTATAGTTTTATATACAGTTATACACATGATCTAAATTTGCTGAACAATGACAAACTATTGAGATTCCCATTTTGGTTATTTACACAGAGAAACTAATATTTGAGGGTGTTGCTGGCATTGTTTTCTTAAGCCAGCTTCTTTTGAGTTTTGATATATGAATTCATCGGTTTCCCTTTTTTGTGTATTAAGGCATAGTAATTGACCTCACCTTATAGGAAGAAAAAGGCTTCAGTTGTTGTTAATGGTACTTTAGGAGTAACTCTTGCCGAGTCACTCCACTTTGTAATTTATCATGTCATATGCATATAGAAAATTCTGTTGAATTATGTGAGTAGCATTTACATATACTGGTTTATTCTTTTCAGTACATAAATATGCTAGACATGCTTATTGATCAAGTATGTTAGACATTCTTTTTATTTACATATATTGGTTTATTGATCAGGAAACTGTTGAAAAGATTAGAGTTGCAATCAAAGAACAAACAGAAATCACTGTTCAGTTTATCAGAGGTAAATAACCTGTCTTGGTTGATATTTGTAGCCTATTGAATATTAAGTTTCTTCTAGCTTTCAGCTGATTGCATGAATATTAAGTTGATAAACTTAGTTTCTGCTAGCTTTCAGCTGATTGCATGAATATTAAGTTGATAATCTTAGTTTCTTCTAGCTTTCAGCTGATTGCATGAATATTAAGTTTATAATCTGTCTTGGTACATATCTCTTGCTGATTGCATGAATATTCAGTTATAAAGCTCATCAATTGGTACTTTTGCAATTATCTGATGAGTATTATTTTTTAATAGATGGCTAAGAGGAAGAGCCAAGGGCGCAGGAAATCACATGTTGCTGGGAGCTCCCATGATGCCACGGAGGATGTTGAGGATCGCCACACAGCCCCGGAGGATGTTGAGGATCGCCACAGACGGCTGCATGCTTCTTATCGTAGAGTCAAAGGCAGATTTGGTGAGGACCAGGATGTTGGAGGGACATCATATGAGGAGCGTCGAGACCCTTGTGAGATGACTCCTGAGCCTTCTCGTCAGACGACTCCTGAGCCTTCTCCGCCTTCTCGTCAGATGACTCCTCAGAGTTCGACAGAGAGTGAGCATGAGGTTGATGTGGAGCCTGAGGTTGATGTGGAGCTTCAGGTTGATGTGGAGCCTGAGGTTGATGTGGAGCTTGAGTGTGATGCTGGAGCACGACGGGATGAGGTGCCGGTCCAGACAGAGGCACCGTTTCCAGGGGGGCCTGATGATCTGTCACTTTTGGTCCGTTACCCACATCACGTTGCGCCGTGTCTGTGGCATCATATTATAGGCACCGACCCGCGTTACCCCGATCGAGGTGTGTTGAAGTTTGCCAGCGCTGGGATGAAGCTGGCAAAGCTGACATGTGAGGGCGAGGGAGACGATATGAGCGCTGTTCGTCAGCGTGTGGAGGGGACCGGACTCTATCCGCTCTTCAGGTGCACCTATCCGGAGATAGACACACCCCTTCTATCTGCCCTCGTCGAGAGATGGCATGAGGATACCAGCAGCTTCCACATGCCGTTCGGGGAGATGACTATCACCCTGGATGACGTGTCATCTATCCTTCATCTGCCGATGGGTGATAGGTTTTATACTCCCGGACAGGCCAGCAGAGAACAGGCAGCGGAGACCTGTGTTCTGCTCTTAGGAGGGGTAGCCACAGACTAGATCATGGAGTTTAAGGCGATGAAGACCATTGGCTTGCGGTTCGGGTTCTTGCAGACTCTATACACTAGGGCTCTTGATGGTTAGTTATACTATATATTTAATTTATTTGCAACTATTATATGTGAATTAAATGATTAATGGTTTCTTTATTGTACTTTAGAGCATCGGCATGACCATGCAGCACGGATGTGGCTACTTCACCTCCTCGGCTCGACCTTGTTTGCGAACAAGAGTGGAGGACACTACACTTCTGTCCATTGGATCGGCATGCTGCAGCACCTTGATCGGGTGTCAGAGTATGTGTGGGGCGCCATTGCGATAGCTACACTGTATGATGCACTTGGTCATGCCTCACGGAGGAAGACTAAGCAGATGAGCGGTTGCTCTTCCCTCCTGGTAGCTTGGGTGTTTGAGCACTTCCCACCCACCATTATTCAGCGGATTGAGGTCCCCGAGTACACGGAGGACCAGCCCAGAGCGTGCAAGTGGATGGAGTCACGGGCTGGGCATGCAGGACTGATGGAGAGGCGAGTTCTCTTCGATGAGATGACGGCAGATAGCCAAATAGCATTAATCAATCTTCTGTAATGTCGGTGAATGTTCCTGATGGAGGTCCACAGTCACTGGAGAATACCTGTGAATATTCACATAAATGCAAATTGAGATGTGTAAAAATCCACAGTCACTTTTATTATAATTATATATGTGTAAAAAAAAATTTCATACCTTAACTATGTTGGGCAATGTTATGTTCAGATAACAATTAGATTTTCTAGGAGAAAAAACAGCTACCTGCAAGCAAAAAAGGAAGAAATAATGTTCAACTTGTCTAAAGAAGTAGAAACAATAGTCAAGTCGGTTAGAAATAATAAACCTTCTGGATAAGCATAACAGATCCAACATTTATGTCCTTCGCAAATTCGCTTTCAGTGAAAACCTTGTGATGGACACTAGCACCGACAGTGCCCGTAGGATCCTGAAACTCAAACTCATATGGCATGACAGAGGACATTTAAATACCATGAAATTGATGAAAAAGAACGCGGAAGATGGAAATACCTTCAGTGTAACTGACACATCGCCATATCCGTTTGGTGTGCATGATTTGATAACTGCGACGATGAGATCGACCCTTTCTAGATGGTGAGTGATGGAACCCAGAGGAGTTGCAGATCCGCCTAATTGCAGGGCTGAAAGCCAAGCATTAGAGTGAAAATCGGGATCAGTGTCGTGATCGTCTTCGACGACGCGCCTAACAAATTGTTGGGTTGGAATGAGGTGTCTGTCGGTGGTGGAGCTGCGTTGAATCATGGCGGCCTGGACGACACCAGCAGGGCCGGGAATGAGAGGACGAGAACTTGCAAAAGAGTTGCCTCGGAGTTTGCAAGGGCGGATGAAGGTGGGCAAATCTTTTTCCATTTTGATTTTGAAGGTTTCGTTGAAAGAATGAAAGGAGAGGATGAATACCAGAAAGCGTAAATCAAGCAAATTTATAGATGAAGGAGTAATGGGGTTAGTTGTGGTTGGTTGAGAGTAATGAGGTTGGTTGTGGTTGGTTGAGAGTAATGAGGTTGGTTGTGGTTGGTTGTGGATAGTGATGGAGAGATTTAAAATTAAAATGAGAAAAAAAAATTAAAGTTCGGATCCACAGATTCCGAAGTTGCTCGGAAAGTAAATGTCAGTCGTGCCAACTAATGGAAGCATGGGAAGAATTACAACATTTCGGATCCTGTAATTCCGAAATGTCTCGGAAACCATAATGTCGAAGATTGTTTAAACTTGGGGTGCCAAATTTAAGTAGCCGCATGGAAATGGAAAGGAGACTTCCGAAATATTTCGGACTCCGTAGTTTCGAACTCTAGTTTTCGGACTAGAGCCTTCCGAATGGTGAAAACAAATGGGGTGGCAAGTTACCTGACTCTAATAGCACGGACATTAGCTTTCCGAAGTACTTCGGAAATCGGAGTTCCGAAATCTTGTTAACCAGTTAAAATGACAGTACCAGAAACAATGCAGGCAGAAACCACAAATTCTCATAACCAGCTACATTGCAGGGCAGAAACAGATAAAATGCACATCAGAAACAGTTTAATACTGAATCATAATACTTTGAACTTCTAATTAGTGGTACATATGTCATAGATACAAATTAACAAACATCAATCCTAGTCTCAATCTTCTCCAAGGTCTATAAAGACATTCTCTTGAGGACCACCCGTAGCATCAATCCAAGCATTCAATTCTGCCGTAAATGTAGCCAAACGCGCTGCATACGGGATGATCCATTGGTCGGTGGGTTATTTGGCCAAAAACGGCCATTGGGGAGCGATTGTTGGCATAGGATGTCCCGGCTTTAGCTTGAGCTACATTTGAGAGTATAGCAATAAAGTTAGATAAGAACAAAGTGGCTGAGTACAAAGTATACTAATTTAACGTGACAAGCGAGTGTAAGGTACTTAACAAAAGATATACCTGAACAAAGTAGTTGGTGACATGACCAACTGCTATAACGGGATGTACTTCCGGTGGGGCGCCTCCTCTCAATGGCAGATAAGTGTAACAACCGTCTAGTGAAATGGAGATGAAGACAACTTGAAACCTCGTAGCAATGAGGTACCCCATCTCCGGTAGAGACATCCACTTGTCTTCAGTTGCAATTGTACCAATCGGGAGGATGAGATGATTTTGTAGGGACTGAACCCTCTCGTAACCAAATATGTTGCTATAGTAAGCGGTATTCTCTGAGAGTTCTACAAGCAACTCTTCCCTAATCAAAGGCCAACCGTCTTGACCTATGTCGGGTCTGAACAATGCAGCAACTGATCTATAACCACAATTACCATCTGGAATAACATCTATGACTTTTTCTATATATTGATGGAAGAAAGATGGCAAATCATCCAAGTATATGCTGGTGGTGGACTGGTTGCTCTTCTTAGACTTCTTGTTTGACTTCAGAGCTTGTGGTGTAGGAGTTCGGTTTCGAGGACAAGAGACTTTGTTAGGTGTTGGCTTGAGGCTATTGTTAACATGTTCCCAATAACAAGGATCACGCTGTAAGGATGATTTTTGTTGACTAGGTGGTTTACTCTCCATAGCCTTGGACGAGCGCTTGGGCTTTATCTTCACTTGAGGAGGACACAGTGAACTACTAGAAGGACAATAGAGCTCCTTTACCTTCCTCCTTAGCATACTTTGGCCCGCAACATCCAAAGTGTTGAAATAAGCGGTCAAGCCATCAATCTCTGACTGGAGGTCTCCTTGGTTTGAGGCTTGACTCCCAATGGGTACATGGTCCCAACCAAGTATCTTCCAGAAAATATGGACTGCCTCATACGGAATTCTATCATAACTTGAAACGCGCATCCACAACCATCACGCATCACTCTGTTCTGTTCATCTTCCATGAGTTGCATGGCCTTTCTGGACACAAATCCCCTGACATTTGTATACATGGGCGACTTGAAACGATGTTCTACAAGGTTGATACTGCGCTCAAATGATGCCTTGATTTCATTGTGTCGTACAGTGGTCAACCTATCCACTGCATCCCACGAGGCGCACAAGTCACCTCTGCCGTCTTTCAGCATCCTTTTCAAGGTTGAGTGTGCACTTTCAGCCCTGCATACAAAAGATCATACTCTATCAATTTCTGGTAATAAAGCAAGACTATGAAATGAAAAAAATATCACAAGCAATAAAGTGTGCATTGTACCTGTTACTCGTTGTTGTTCCAAAATGCAACACAGAATTGGTCCACGCACTCACAAATTTCTCCTTGTGCTTTAACCATGTAGTAGAAATGTAGGATATGAAATCTGGGTAGTCCTTACACATGACACACATTTCCTTCCATTCCTCATCAAATTGTTCCACTGTTTCAGCATATATCAGACATTTCCAGTTCTCCATCATTGAAATGGCAAAATCATCCGTGCCAATCAACACTTTGCACTTTGCCTCCACATTCTTGTTTATGTGGAACCGGCATAATAAATTGGTACAATTGGGAAGACATTGCTTAACAGCACTCAGTAAAGCCAAATCTCTGTCAGTCACAATCACTTGAGGTAATCTGGCATCATTGGTAATAAGAGACTTCATGCACTCCAAGGCCCAAACATAGTCAATTGTGTGCTCCCTAACTATGTAGCAAAATGCTATGGAGAAAGTCAACCCCGTAGAAGTGAGACCAACCATTTCAAGCAAGGGGATCTGATATCTGTTTGTCTTGTACGTGCAATCCATGATGACCACATGAGAGAATGTGTTGAAGAGTCTGACCGCATCAGGATGAGCCCAGAAGAGATCCCTAATCTCACTTGAATCAGCTTGTTGCCTTTCAAAGTGAACATACTTGGCTTCTACCAACTTCTTCATCAAATGTTGCATTTCTGTCAATGGTCCCCTCTCCTCTTTTTTAAACCTTTTGTTGCAACTGTAAACTTGAGTGATTGTAGTCAAGTTACCTGGATTGTTTTCCTTCAATGTCGCTAGTATTTGTCTCGGTGGAGTCCAAGTACTAGTCATGGTGTCCACAAGTCCCTTCTCTTCCTCTGTTAGTCGACCAACGTAGGGGTGGCCAACTAGTGATTTAGCTGGTTCATGGTTGTGTTTACCATCCATCACTTTCAGCCGCCACATTCTATCACCCTTCGCAGGTCGTCCTTTGAGATTAAACTTGCAATCGGTCTTTTGTGATGCGGTCTTTTTGTACTTGAATGTATTCGGGTCCTTGTATGGCCTGTAAATACCATGCTTCGCACACTTAATAGTAACAAATACCTTTCCTCCACTTATAGCATAGTCAGACCTTGCGATCACCAGCACATAACCATTCGCCTTTCCAACATTCTTAGCCCATTGTTCAAGCTCATCACGAGTATCAAATATCTGTTCAATGATAACATATTGCTTTAGAAATAAAACATCCTACCAACCATCACTAATTATTCAATGATCATCACATCATTTTCCAAATACATAGTAGTATGTTCCAACAATAATTATTCAATGAATACCTGATCAGTTGTAAATAAATGTGTGGCGTCCACGCTTATACGAGGGGGCACCCACGGAATGATATTGCTAGGCTCAACATTCCCAGAACCGCATGCGGAATCGCATGCGGCATCAACCAGTAAATCTTCTTCATATAGGTACGGTTCAGTCATTCAGCCTGCATATAACAAACTGCAACTGGTTAACTATTTCGGACATTGTGATTCCGAACAGATTCGGATAGAGACAATCCAAACTAGTTCGGATACAGACAATCTGTAACAAGCTCGACAGCATCAGAATACAAGCAAACAATGGTGGTGCAAAACGAACTTCCAACAAACAACAATGAAATGTAACTACAATGATAAGTAAAGCAGGATATGAAGGGGGAGAGAAATGAAACTTACCAGAAGGAACTTGGTAGCAAGGTGGAACTTGGAAGGAGATGGTGGTTGAGGGTGGAGCAAGTGGAACTTGGAAGGAGATGGTGGTGAGGGGGAGGAAAACAAACGTGGAGGAAGAAGAGGAAGAGTGGTGGTGGTGGTGGAGTTTTTTGAATCAGATTGTAATGGGGGGGGGTGGTGATGGGGTTGGTGGTGGAGGAGTAATGGTGATGGAGTTGGTGGTGGAGGAGTAATGGTGCTCAAAAGGTGGCAGTGTGCGACAGGTTTTCGGATCCAGAGATTCCGAAGTACTTCGGAGAGGAAGGTTCCGAATTATGTTTGTCATTTAAGTGTCATTCTCAATAAGGTATTATTCGGAACTTTTGATTCCGAAGTGTTACAGATACCTTGTGTCCGAAGGGTATTTCTAGCATTTTTTAAAAAATATGGGGTGGCATTTCTAAGCCCTGGGGTGCCAAATCCAGGGCTCACCACCACCTCTACCACTACAAACACTATACATTACCACGTGGAGGTAATAGTGATAGAAGATGTCTTACAAAGGGTGGTTACCATCGTAAATTTACAAAGTTAGCAACAAATTTATAAAATTAAAGGGAAAAAAACTAAATTGTAAATGAAATCTAATTTTAGTTTTGTAAAATTTTGAAAAATAAAACTAAAAATCACCCAAGTTTTTTTTTTATATTGTGGACAACTGTTTTTCATCTCATTTTGAAGAGCTCGATTTACTACTTATTTTCACTAGTTTATTCAAGCTACTTTGGCGAACGCAAGCTTCTAAAGTATTATAATTATATAATTTTATTATCATTTATGAAACGTGAATGTGGTTGCTGATGCTTTGACTTGAAAGTCAACTAATGATATTTCTTATTGAATAATAGTGCAAAAGGCCCATAGTTTAAGACTTTGTATGGCTGAGATAGTGTATAAGAAAAAAATTTGGTTATTGTGCAAAATTGGTAATTTTTTTCATGAGTTTCATTCCATATATTGATTATTGTGCTTTGAGCAAAAGAAATTATAAATGACATAATCTTTTCGATTTATGAAGATTTTTCATAGAAAATGAGAACATAAAGATTCATATATAGAATAAAAATGATAAGGAAGTCATACTCTAGTGTTTGATTCCCGAGCGTTGCGTATGGATAAGCATTTGTTGGAAGAGACCTACCTACTTAATGTGATCATAAAGTCTCGAGGGGATTAATCTCATAATTGTCGGCGGTGTAGATACTTTAAAAAACCGAAAATGACGAAGAAGCTGATAAATTTTTTTATAACTAAATTATTTGAGACAGGGTGGGGTGTCTTTGTATATAAGCAATTAAGCATTCATGTTAATAGTGACTACTAATTAGGTTTGCCAAACTAAATTGATAACCTTGTGTGCCTAAAACATCTCTTGAACCGTCGCGGAAAGTGTTGGTTTGCTTCATAAATACCTCAACGCAAATCAAAACCGCGTCACTTCACTTCACTTCCCTCTTCACACAAAAATGGCGAAAACCAACGAAATCGTGGCGGTGATCGGAGAATCCGAACCGCCACAAAAGCAACAACCCTCGCCATTCCCAAACCTCTTCTCCTTCTTCCCCAAGTTCAACCTCCAACTCCCTTTCCTCCCACCAAAACCTAAACCTAGTTTTGGAGACAAAACCGCCACAACCACCCCTGAACAGCACCACAACGAAGAGAGTTCGAATTCGAATTCGAAGCGCAGCCTTGTACGGTTCCCGAAGACGCAACCTGTTGCTCCTCCTTCACCTCTGCAGGCTGAAGCTGACCCTGAGAGCTCTACCAAGACTTCCAATCCTTTCATACTGTGGCAGGTATTGATAGCTCCCCCCTTTTCTTTGTGGATGCAAAAGCTACTGAGATTGAAATTTTTGGTTGAGAGTTTGATTTTGATTTTCTGTTGTTTAGGGGATTTTGCAATTATATGTACACAGATTAATTTGTATGATTAGGGTTTTGAATTTGCAATCCTTAAGAAATTTAGTAATATTGTAAAGGGAGCCCTTTTGTTTGGGTGGAGTATTTGTTGTTGAAATTTGGATTGATATTAAGCAAGCAAGACATTGATTTTGCTGTGTCTGTTGCTTTGGTGATGGAGAAAAAAATTGCTTTGATTTTACAGTTATATTGATATTGACTCGCACAGATGCGTTAGGGTTTGAATGATGATGATTATCTGTTTTTTTTTTTTTCGTTCCATTTTGTGGTTGTTGGCACGAACATAGCTACATAAGTAAACATATGGTTTTCTAGTCAGAAAATGGTTGAGTGATGATTTATGTGAAACTTTATGGTTAACACTAGTGACTAGTGTACTTTTCATAAGGTTATGTTGATTCCAATATTTCTTGAAATACCATATGTATAGGGATAGTTATCTTTGGACATATGGTTTGGGTGCTGAGGATTAGGGGAATCCATCTCCCCACTTATAAGCACCACCAAACTTGGCAATCCCCATCCTTCATGTGTGTCTGTGTGGCTAGGATAGCTGACCCTTATGAACCCATTTGGATTGTTTTCCATGATGATCCATCCTCCCATGAAAATTCTCCATTTCTAGCATTGCACTAACAACTGTACATCTGCCCCTTCCCTCTTGTCATGTGCACATCAACCTTATCAAGAAGGCTGAAAGATAATCAGGTAGTGTTAGAGGGCAAAGGATGTATGTTTATGGATATTCTGAAAGATATTGGTGATTACATAAATAAGTTGTTATTAGTTTGGTTTGAAGCCCAGAAGGATTTAGTTTAAATCACGCGGAGAAATGTTTAGATTAATCAGATAAGCCATTTACACTAATTTGCAGTTTTTTTGTGAACTGCTTGATGATGTTGTGGTGAAGTTTGAAAGAAGTTTCATACAAATAATTACATATTATTCTTCAGTAATATAATTACAACTCTGTTTGCTTTTTCTTACAAATAACAAGATTACATGATTTCATTTCAGGTTTATGCATTGGGAGGGATCATTATTTCGAAATGGATTTGGGCAAGGTGGAATGAGAGGCATGAGCGAGGGAAGGCTCCCAATGATGACAGGAATGAAGAAAGGCCCTCTGATGATGATGGTGGTAGTCAATCTCTAGATAATAATGAATAGATATTTACGTTGGCTGTATACATTGCTGCTACTTCAATATTTTCATTTCTCTCAGTGAATGGAAATCTTTCATTTTCTAAAAAGAGCCAAATATTTTCATTTTCTCTCTACTTCAATCTTTATCCAAATGAATCTGAACCATTTAGATTGATTTGGTTTGAATTGTCGGGTTCATTGAGTTGCTCCAATCTGATTAACACTCCAGTGTCACTCCCCCTTTTTTGCTATAGCGAATGAAGTTCAAGCCCCATGAACGCCGCACACAATAGTGCCTTTGTCTTCCCTATACCATCATTTCTTCACCATAGAACCACAGTTCCCACTTTGCTTGTGAGCTCCACCACCCCACTTCCAGTCTAAAAGGCCTACTATGGGATTGTTATAGAAATTCTGTTTACAGAAAATTAGGAAAAAATGGTTGTTGCTTGAAACCCTAATTGAGAGAGAACTAAAGAACAAGTACCAGATATAAATATAGTTCAATGTATATTTCACGTAGTCACCTGAATTACTGAATAATCGTTTGGCAATTTTCATTTCACCATCTAGTTCTAGAATAAGAATTAGGTCATCTGATTTGGTCATAACTTCTCAACTTTGGATCGAGGAGCAAGAGCAAGAGTGTTCACATTCATCATGGTTTTCTCAGTTCTGTTTTGAAGATGAACACTCTAAAACATTGATGATAACTCAAGAACAGGAGAGTAGAAGGATGAGCAGGGCGAATTGAAAACAACCAAAATCCTAAGGCCAAATTAGAATTACCTGAAATATTGCATGAGACCCATAATAGAATTTAGAGTAAATGTGGGCTAATAGTGTAAACAGATAAATTTTTAAATTAAAAAAATGGTGACCTTGCTTATGATAGCAAGTAATCAAGGGTGGAGCAACCTTACCCAGTTTTTTTTTTTGTATAAGGGGCTAAAAGCGTAGAAAACCAAGCTTTATGATTTAGTATATCTATTGTGACCTTCGATGACCAGCTGACATCGTGCATTAAAAGTGAGTCTTCATTGTGAATGGGGAAAATTGAAACAAAAATATAAGTACATGCCAAGACTGATCGTCTTCATTAATATACTATCAAATGATTATTGGTGGACAGTGATCCCTAAAAAATTGTCAAAAATATAAAAACTTGATCATCTGTACAAAATTGATCTTATTCAAGAATAATTCTAATGTAATCAACGACTATAACTGTCCCTAAAATTACAATTTATATACATGCATATAATGATGTCGACCACAATGATGGTTATATCAATATAACCAACTCAGGGTACATACAAGTACTATTCTAGATTCCCAAACAGATTTCGCACCAAGGTAGTATCCAGCCAACTCTCATAGCCTGTACAATTCCCGAGACCCAATAATACAGGGTCCGCCATTTTCATCGTAAAGGACTTCTCAAAGAATATTGTGTTCTCATTTGCAGAAAGAAAACCAAAATTGGTTGATGTGACTGTTCACTGTCAGAGTCTATTGGGAACTAAAGTCCCTATCTACTCTCAATTGAAATAACTATCATCAATCGAAAGTTGGTCAAGCGCATCAAAATTTGCCTTCACACCAACAAATTGACTACATAGTTGAGCACACTCACCTTCTGGCCACCTACAACCTCCTTCTCCAGCGCGAAATTGGCATAGCGTTTCGCATATTCGACCAATAGAATTCCTTCCATCATCATTAACATCATCAACATTATCTGCTGTAACTGTTAGAGAAGCGGATAGATTCTTTTTGTCATCAAGCAATGCATTATTTGATTCTTGCCTAGAGGAGCAATGCAAAAAGTTTGTTGCTTCGGCTGGGCTGTTTTCAATGTCAACAATGCAGTCACCACCGTTACCAGAGAAGTGAACCTTGCACCCAATTGACTGAACTGCGCGCTTTATGGCCATATTTTCCTTGCTTAATCTCTTGGCCATGTTCAAAGCTGAGCTGTTTTGCAGTTTCTCGCGACGCAGTTCTGTATTCAATGATTCCATGGCATTTGTGATTTCTTTAGCTTTCCTTTCTGCCACTTCTTTAGCCTGTTACCGTCAGACACAGCACCAAGACCATTAAAAAGAAAAGCCGAACAGGTCAACAATTGAGACAATGGAAAGAAATACCCTGAATTGTTCAGATAATTGATAAGCTTACATGGTGTGTTAAAATGAGTAATAGCCAACCACAAAAGGAGAAAGGCAGTGGTTTTTAACTAGGGCATTGTAAAAATGAGAAAATTGAGGAAAGTAACTACCTTCTGCATCTCAGAGGATTTCGTGATTATCTTTCTACATTGTGCTTCAACCTCCCCAGCTTGTACTTCGTCCGGGCATGCCCAACGTAGGTGGAATTGGGGCCACAAAGTTGGGGCTAACGCTGCTGCTGGTGGCAGAAGGGGACCGTTGTTCCTCAACGGATCATAAAAAGGATTATAATGCACGTGGGAACCTCCGTCTGATGCCCGCAAATCAGCCAAGTAAACCCACAAACATCCACATGTTTCATAAACACTGTATTGCAGTCTCTCCTTCTCACTGAAAAAAAAAAGCAATCAGAACAAAATACAATATCTACAACTAGCAACATGGCAACTGCAACTCCCCTGATACACATGTCACATTTCCATGATTCTTATGCACTTTATTATTTAATAGACATTATTGACAGCTATAACAACAACAGGAATCAAAGTTATTTTTTTCCACTAGGTGGAGACTTATACATGGATCAAATAACGGTATAATGTCCTGTTATGAATTTAACCCAATAATGACATTTCAACGCTAAATCTTTCTTAATGATTTGGTCTTTAATTTTCTTTGGTGTCTCTACTTCTAACCATTGAAGGTTTTTTTACAGCAATCTGGTCTTTTCTTATTCTTAAAACGTTAAGTTGGAGGTTCCTAGACGGATCATCTACAATAATGACAAATATTCTGGGTTCTAAAATGATAAAATTAGACCAGTATCACTTGCCAATGATGGGTTTCACTAGGAACAAAATGAGAAAGCCATGTCAGGGAAATGCATGCCAAAGACCAAATGTATTCATGGGAAGACAGTTGTCAACAAAAATAAATACCTATTAAAGAAGAAGTTTCCAAAGCGACAAGAAAGCATGCAGTCTAAGAAGTCCACCAGGAAAGCCTGCACAATGAAATAATAGAAGTTACCAGCATGAAAGAGACAAAGAACCAGAATATTATACAACAAAACAAAAACAGAAGTATCAAGGATACATACCGCTGAAAACTCAAAAGCAAAAGGATACATCCGCAACAATTGTGAAACACAATCAACCCACTGAAAACAAAAACCAGGCAAAGAGCTCATAGTAAACACGCATTGAATGTACTTATTATGTAAAATGTAGGATTCAAACCCATGTCAATCACCAACTCTAAAAGCATAGAGAAAATAGTTAGAATTATGGAATAGTCAGCCAGACTCCACTGTCTAAATCTCAACATGCAATTCTTCAAATAGTAGAAAACAAGATAAATAGGTAGAAGATTTTATGTTTATGCATACATAACAATAACTAATGTTATTATGAACCATCCCAATTACTGAGGCAAGAGTAAGTAAAAAATGTTAAACTAACATTAATCACATCCAGCTGGAGATCCAAACAAAAACTTTGCAATTTATGCTTATGTTTTTGTTAGGATCCAATTGCAGTGTATGAGAGACTTGAGGTGGAAGTATGGGAATGCTGGTGCGAGATTTATAAGGAGACTACAATAACTTGCTTTTGTGTATGGTTCTCCCAAGGTTCTTATTAGTTTTATCTATTTTTATTTCACAAAGGAAAGTACTCGCAGCCCATTAAACCTCATTAAGACCAACAAAATCTATAGGACTCACCCAATTCTAGGTCTAATGTAGGCCAATAATCAACCTCTTAGTTTTGATGTCAATACTTTCTGATAATAGCAGAATCAAATTTGAAGAGACATGAACCTTCAAAGGATTAGCTCGAGGTATTCAAACGAATAAAAAAAAATGAAGAAAGCCTCAGTTTTAAGGAGAGATTTCTAAGAATGAAACATGCGGAGAGAAAGCTATAACCCAGTTGATTAATTATAAATTACTTTCTTGATTCAATGATTCCTAGAGATTATTCAAGGAACAAACCTGCAAAAAAATGGGAGAGTAATTATTTGAGGTATGTGCATGAGATGAGGTTGGAGGTTGAGAAGAGAATGCTCCTGATGACGGGCGCATCGGCGATGATGGGAAATTTCCAGCAGAAGGCTGCCTAGGTAACTCAAAAGGTGTGTTACCACTTCCAGAGGTACAAGGTATTCCCACACGATCGGAAAATGGATGACCAAATGCTAGCCAGTCTTTTTCAACGAGTGCCTGCATAAGGAAAAGCATAATTAGGAGAGTGAGTTCATTGATTCATTTTCAACATGTGACATACAGAAAATGATTTGTTTGACTGGAGTCGAATGAGTCTGGTCGTGGTATCAAATAGTGAAGAGGGGGAAAGTTTGCTCATTTTCGTACTGACATTGAAATAGAAGACATTCAAATTAGTTGATTAATGCCAATTCCTTACCTGAAACCCTGCCAAAGTCCGATAATATGGATCAAGCAACAAATTAGCAAGTGCAACCAACTGGCTTGTCCTATCCCATCCATCACTACCAGGAGAAAAAAAGTAAGGTGCTAGAAACCAAACAAACTTGAATCTCATACTAGGGGAAAATTTGACAATTTCCAATTTAAATTTCATAATTTTGGACTAGTGAGAAAAAACAAGGGTTCCCAAAAAACAATATCACAGTACCTGCAATGTACAAGAACAGAAGCCTTTTCCATATGAACACGAGCTGCAATCCAAGCTGCACCGGCCAAGACATTCTGAACATGCAATAGCCATCCACTGTCCCCAAGGGTTGATACTGAAGCAGACATACTACTTAAATTGCCACCTCCCCATGTCGACCCACCATGTCTCTAAGGAGAATTCATAGAGACTCAGTCTTAATACAACTCATGTAAAGTTAGAACCAGAATCAGACTCCATTAAATGATCCAAGACAGTTACTCTAGCCAATCATGAATCAGTTCAGAAGAACAGTATAAAAATGCCATTACACTGAAATCTAGTTTAATTACACGAGCTCTAGGTGACATTTTACTAATCTAGGCATAAAATTATGTACAAGCACCAAGCAGTTTTCTATGAGCATCATTATTCATTTGTATCAAAATCTGGTAATAATTAACCGCTGCATAATGATTTGTAGAGGGAACAATAGTAGTACTTTTATGCATGCACCATAGTCCACATTCAACTTCCTTAAAATCAACCAAAATTTGGAAAAAGTTCAACTTGAACACTATATTATCAGAACAGACTTTATCCAAAAATCCTAAGTATGTCATTCTGAGACCCTACTTAATATAGTGAGGACACATATAGCTAAAACTTTTCAACATTCAAAGACTAACCAAAAAAGATAACATTCCATCTGATGACGCTCTGCCATGAGTGTCCATGTATTCTCGGAGCCGAACAAAGCTCTCTCTCATTGCATGGATGTTGTCTATCCCAAAAAAGACTACCTGATGATATAAATTTAAAATTTTAAAGCTTAAAAATAAAGTCAAATTTATAACTGTAAAAACAAAGAACAAAAATGGACAGTCCGGGCCTTTACATACCTCAGATTGAAAATAGTTTGATGATGATTCCGAACCACCTCCCATGGCTCCATTAGCTAATGCATTTTTCCTTGGTCTTGCATCAGCAATATATAGCTTTCTAGATGAAATACAATATTGGGAAAAGTTAAAAAAAATGGATGGTACATTGCACCAAATTAACACCCCCCCCCCCAAGAAAAAGCATGAACTAGGTAAGATAGAACCTATATACAACTCTTACCTCCGTGAGCCATCATCAAGTTTACTGCAAAGTGCAGCCACAAGTTTTTCATCCATGTTACTGCAGGAAATTACATGAAAGCTTGTCATTGTCATGTTCATTGCATTTCTTAGGATAGAATAATTTATTTGAAAAACTCGTACAAATGATTAATGAACAAGGAAAAAACACAAGCAAAAAAAAAAACACAAGTTCCGAGAAAAAGCAAAAAGAAACCACCATCTCCATACCATAAAATGCAAGATAGAAAAACTCGGGCATTTTACTCCAGCCACAAACTCCACTAAAAAGCACACAGCGCGTGTTTACAATCCTCCCTTTTACCGAAATGAAATAGACACTATTTATACAGCATATAGAACATTGTTTAAAACTTCCAATCTTAGGATTTGACTTAATGTCTCCTATATTCTTCTCGTTAGATACCTCAAAAACAAATATTATGTATCCTTTTCCTTTAAGAAGGTATATTTGATTGAATAGTTTGCATTACCTCCTCATATTCATCATGAGACCAACTAAAGGTTGGGAAGAGCGGGCAAGAACTGCTCCAGTAACTATAGCCATCAGTTCCATAAGTTAGAAGTGCATCCTTGAATTACAATAATAATAAAATGAAAAAAAAGAATGAAAAAGGTAGGAAGTAAAAATAAAAAGCATAGGAAATGAAACAAAGATTCACCAGGATGACACCATGAAATTACAGGTAGTCGAGATCTTGCACGGAAGCTACAAGCCTGGAGCACTTCATCATCACTAACATCAGGACAAAGCAAAGTTATCAAACGCATGGTACAGTAAACTTAATCTTATCAATCAAGACATAAAGAGGGAAAAAGCAGATGTTTGGCCCTCAATTAAATTACCTAATGACCTTTGGAAAAATCAAAGCAAATGGATAGGTCTGGCACATTGAATGATTGGAATTCACACTACTTATTCTCCATAAGTCATTTGACAAGGTGTAGGACCCACTTTCAATCATGTTGGTTGATGCATGATATGAACCTTTGCCAAGAAGTCGAAAATACTCATCCAATAAGCGCACCTGTGGAGTAGTGTTCTTAAACCTAGAAGGTCCAGATACAAAAGCATAGAGATCCCATAATCTCGTTGACTTTGTACACCTCAGTAGTGCATCAAATATCACACGTCTCTGCAAGATTTTCATAACCAACATTAGATCCCAAACATCCTAGAAGAAGATAACAACATATGTTCACGACAACATTTTCACAGGCTCAGGGCACTTTAAAAATGCAGGTTAACTGACTAGTTAATATATCCTATAAATTATAGTGAAATGATCAATAGACCGACAAGAATTTCAACTAATGAAAAATAAATTATTAAGTTTCCAAATATTCTCTTAAATTTCATTTTTTTTCTTCGGCCAATGCAATTCGGTTCAATTGGAGGATCAAAATTCAAGCTGCACTAATGTAAAGGTTTTGGGTATTGTTGTTGCTGATGATCCCTCATCGATAGGCATCCCATAATACTAAACACAGTGCACACTGCCTTGGCTGTGGAACAACATAATCACCTCCATAATTTTTTTAAACGAAAAGAGAAACATTCCAACAAAAACCAATTGAATCCAAACTACAGTCAGTTAGAAGACATGAAATAACCAGCTCACATTACATGAATGACTATTGAAAATTCCAATACTCGAAATAAACCTTAATTGTTGACTCTCAAAAAATTATGTTAAGTGCAAAAGATCCATTTAGGATGAATAAATTAAGTAACACAAGAAAGATAAATCTGCTCTCCATGTTTGGGGAACCTAGAACAGGTATGGACCTACCTACTATTTAGAGGTAAGAATTGTCCTGCTCTTTATAAGGACTATTTTGCCAATATCTCTAATAAATGTGGGACCATAACACATTCCCCTCATGCCTAGGGCGGGACATCTGAAGCGTGAAGCTTGTAGGACTGCACATCTGCGGCTGGCTGGAGGCCCATTTATAGGTGGCAAATAGTAGATCTAGAATAAGGTCTAATACCATATTAGAACTTGGATTTGAGCCCAAATCAACCCCAACTAAAGGAATGTCTAAAAGGGCTTGCAAAATAAAAACAAAGGCTTGCATATCATTCAATCCATGCATGGATGAAGTTATGTGTTGAGTCCAAATGACTCATTTAAGCAGTGTATGGGTGCTGTATAAGTCTAAGACAAAGAAAAGAAGGAAAGAGGGGATTAAAATTGATAGATTAAGAGTTTTCTCAAACAAACTTTCAGTTGAAAGGGATGTCCATGACATTTTGATTTTTGACCTTTCTATAAAAGATGTGACTCAGAATCAGAATTAATAAATCTCCTAAATAAATATGAGACATATTAGATAAACCTAAGCTAACCTGGAGACTAATGATTTTGTAAGAAGGTCATAACTGGTGCCAAAGAATTACCTGTTTTGTACGAGGCCTAAAACCAAAGACTATAATTCTCATATCTTTTCCTGCATACAAGAGCAAAGATAAGTATTTTCTTCAATAAAAGAAGATATTTATTAAGATTGAAAATGAACATGACAAAATTACAACAAATTTGGAAGATAAAGAATCCCCTTTAACCAAAAATAAAACAAAGGGAATAAAAAAAACAACAAAAAATAAAAATAGCAATGGAGAAAGCTCCCCAGTCCCTCAGCATATCTAAGGAAACCTCCTTGAAAAGTCGATGTGCTTGACAACAAATAGAAGGCAAATAGAATGCGTGTTCAAATCATAAATTTAAGAAAAAAATCCGAAAAGTAAAGGCACCAATATCCTAAATAACATAATTATCTCAAATCATAAATTTAAGAATAATATAAATAGTCTCATCTATTCCACATCACAATATTTTGCTTCCATTTTTTAATTTACCAGCACTATCTACAAATCTTGGATAGGAATTCATCAATTACATATTCAAAAGAAAATAACAATCAAGAGGGAGCTTATGGAAGCATACCAATCACCTGGAGCAGTCTCTGAGTTGGTGTCTTGTCTAATTGACGTGTGTTTGACTGAACTTTTACAACCTACACTTGAATGAGGGTAACATATGAGGT
This sequence comes from Lotus japonicus, assembly GCF_012489685.1. NCBI lineage: Eukaryota > Viridiplantae > Streptophyta > Magnoliopsida > Fabales > Fabaceae > Lotus > Lotus japonicus. The sequence goes on from NC_080042.1 coordinate 55,654,151, forward strand.
TCCAAATAATCACAAGAAAAGTGCACCCAAAAAAAGCAGGAACTGAAATAAAGATGCACTTATTAGTTGATAGCACAACAAATCATAAATATAGTTAAAAAATTCCACAACATTGCCAGAAACAAGAGAGAATACAGATATTCATTTTTGTGGCTAAGCTAATATGAGCATTTGACCCAGTAGCACAAGTTCATTTTGTTCCCAGGTCAAAAAAAATTCAGAACTTAGAACCAATCAAAATAATTTTTCTATATAAGAATTAAGCAAAATATCAATGTCTTATTTTGCCTTGATGAATCGATCTGGGTTCATAGTTTGTAACTTGTAAGTATCCCAATTTCCCAGTGCTGTCCAATGGTAACGACTAACGACGAGATTAAGTAATGATTTGAAGACTGTAAATATTCTACAACTATTAAGCAAATTCTAACCGTAAAATAGTAAAATAAAATATATGTTGAAAAGATAAGCAAAAAAATAAAATAGAATTTAATAAGATAGGATTAAAAAGGAGGCTGAGCAAACTCAAACAAGAGGGATATGCATGGTCACTTCAAAATCATTACACATCTGTATATAGTCTGTCAAGTGTCAAGTATTTTGCAACATATATGTGAGGTAAAACCCACAAGGGGATAACACATCTAAAAGATATAACAAAAGACACACACAAAAGAATAGTTTGTAGAAACATTTGCAAGGACTTACTATCTTGTTGAACTTCTCAATGGTTGCTAGTGGTATTGTTCCAAGGGCAATAACTTTTCTAGTTCCCTCACTCTAGAAAATGCAATGAAGTAAATCAGAGAATACAGTCACTACAGAATACTTAAGCATAAATAGGCAGGTACAAAAATGCAAACAACCATCATTGAAGTCCATGTGCCAAAGAGTTCAATTTCTAGCTTTAGAGTTTATAATTTCATCCTATCAAATTCTCTCACTCCCCATTAGAAAGGGTCCCTAAATAAATAAATAAAATTACAGAAAAAAATGTAATTATAATGATGTAGGAAAGGATGAATCCCACATACAAAATAGGTGAACTGAAGCATTTTGGGACGTAGGTGAGAGTAATGCATGGTTTGCGAGTAATAGGATAGGTAGTGTTATAAGACTAGATTAAGGGCAATAGTGCAATGAACAGTACTTACAGCGTTAGTATAGGGAGCTTGATGGGAAATAAAATAAAAAATAAAAATTTATTTTGATGAGGTCAAACTTTATTAGTTGTAGGAAGGACGTCAGGTTTGGGTAATATAGAAATTAAAGAACTACATCTCTTTTCTAACATGTTAATCAGGCCCAAAATCCAAATTAAAATTAAAAAAAACTTCTCCAAACAGCTGAGTTCCACGATTTTCAACCAAAAAACTTAATTATGAGTTATGACACCATTATGTTGTACTTCCTATGGGGATTCAGTCACTTTTCTAGTTTGTGGGCGTTCCAAATCACAAACTCAGAACTGCTACTACTAGTACCTTATAAAAATATAGGACTCGGGAGCAGTGTACAAAAATATTGCATAAAAGAACTTACCAGAAAAAGAAGACGAAAATTTGTTACCATCAACATGCCCGCATCATCAGTATTAACAAGAACAACACCATGTCCCTGAAAGTGAACACCATGTACCAACTTAATTTCACAAATTAGATTCCAACTGGATAAATTGCAATTTGTATTAAAATTAAATCAGCATGCCCTGACGCTGAGACACAGCACATCTTTAGTTGCAGCAGCATTAAATGCCTAGAAGAAGATCCCCTCAAAGACAAAAGGGCCAGCCCACAAAGCTAATGAAAAGAAAAAGGGATTTGCATCTGGAAAGAAAGAAGAGACCTAGGAACCTCAATCTCGTTGAAGGAAGTTCAACATCCTAGCCAATTGCCCCACGACCTAGGTAGCTGTTACTGTATCAACAAGAGGTCAAAGAGGATAGGTCTCATCCCATCCCATTTCGGAAGGGGCTAGGCTGAGTGGTACTGCTAGCAAGGTTGTCACAGTTTTAATTATATATTATTTATACCCAAAAGAAGAACACACACATGGTTCCACAACTCCTACTGTCAACGGTTAGCCACGCCCAGAAAAATGTAGCTTGAAGGAACCAGCAAACAACTAGAAACATGTCAAAAAGAGAAAAGAGTGCTTGACAAAACTTAGAAATAAATCATCAAGGAATAAAGGAGAAGAGTTCAACCACAGTTGTCAGGCTCAGGCACGAATAATTCGAACCAGACACCTAATCAGCCATGGGCAATCAACCAGTCTTCAGCATGGACAAACTACCCACAGATCAAAGACGGACTTAAGACACAACTCAAATCGCAAAACAGAAATGGAGAGGTGAGGTGAGTTTGAACAAGACTTTAGGGTTAGGGTGGGCCTAGGTGTTTCTCTTCCCCAATCGAGTTTGATAAGCAATTTAAATGGAGGTTCACCAATTGGGCGACTTCACGGCTTCCGATGATGCTTGGGGATCCTACCTTGAACTCATCAAAGCAAGTCAATGAGTGTGAGATTGCTGATCCTAAAAAAAAATCTAGTAATATGCAACCATATATCTAAAATAGTAATACTGGTAATAAGTCGACCCCCTACTAGCATGCCCACTTGGGCCCTTCATCTTCATTGCAGTGGGAGTAATATTTGTTCTCTATCAGTCACTAGTGAGCCAAGTCCCGTTTATAATAGGTTACCAAGTACACTCTAACCCTAGGACCTAGCAAACACCCACATACTAAAAAGTAAAAACAGATACCATATGTCCAACAAATCCTAGCAAACCAATATAGTACCACTATAACCTATAACTGCATCAATGCAATGATTCAGAAAAAGTTAGTAGTTGCAACTTGCAAGACAGAATTTCCATATGTATAGTCAATTAACAGAGTGCTTATATGTCAAACATATCAACTCAAGACATAGAGATCACACAAAGTATGCATAACAAACACAAACCTACAGACCTACAGATCTACAAACCCTAATCAAATAGGAACCGAAGCTAGTTATCTCCTTAGGCAAAGAACACATCAAATTCAATACAACCCAAGATTCTTTAAGGAGCTGGCACCAAACCTAACATGCGTGTTCAGAAAATCTCAAACCACCCTTACCATTCCTCGCACTATCCTCACATTCCACACATTCTTGCAGATTCAGCAAGCAAGATAAAACCAAATTAATCAATTCCGAAAGAACAAAATAAAGGTTCCCATAACAATCAACGCAGATACAGCAAAATTCTTGAAAACAGAAGAAGAATTGAATGTGAAATTGCATACTTCGGCTACAACTTGTTCCGCCTCGAGCAAGAAATCGAGATTCTCATGCGACGCGAACTGTGAAATTGGCTGCAAATAAATCACAACTCAAAAAAATTACCAAAAATGGAAACCAAAACGAAACGAAGAAGAAGAATGAATTGAAAACGAGAAGGAATAACCTCAATCTTGGTCCATTCGAGAACGTCCCAGCTACCAGTGGAGGACTCGGAGTCGTCCCTGAGAGACGTTGTTCTAGTGGTGCGGTGTTTCCGTTCGTCCATGCCGGCAACGGCGACGGTGACGGTGACTCCGGCGAGTGTAGAGAGAGAGAGAGAAGAGAGAGAGAGGGATGAATGTTGAAATGAAGATTACCAAACGTTCAAGCGGGTAGTTGTTGTTGTGACCCGACGCTCGTAATTCTGCGCCCTCAACTGCTGCTCATAAGCGATGTTAATTTTATTTTTAGTCCCCGTATTATAATTAATTTATGATTTTGAGTACTCCCTAAATTTCATCTACTGTATAATATTGATTTCTAATTTTGTTATACTTATAGCGGATTCTCTTCTAGGGTGGCTTCCTAGTTCCTACAAAGCGGACCGTGTTTCCATGCAAAAAAGTTCGTAAAATATGGGACACTTTACGTATATGAATTGTTGTTGATATAATAATAAAAAGTTTGAACAGTTCAGATCGTAAGAGTAGTTCTGCTAAAATGTCATCATTAATTCGTTTTAGTTAGTATGTTGCTTGCGTTTCGATATCATATCCGTGCACATGTCACTGGTCGTGTTTTCTTATTTGAGTTTAAAAATTGAATTCTACGTTACTATAACTTGATTGACCACAATGTTCTTCATATGGTGTGGTGACCTAGAAACGCCATTTGTCACCTCCTGGTCTTCGTGAACATCATGAAGGATATTTCTCCAATTGTGAATTCACTTTCAATGTACAATTTGTAATAGAGATTGACACTTAATTTATTTATTTTTTCTTATTTTGAAGTCGTCAACACGAGTGACACATTCTATTTATTTTATTTTATTTTGAAGTTGTCAAGTTATTTATTTTTTATTCTAAATGTCATAAAGTTCACTAATTCAACACCGAGCTCTACCAAATCGAAGTAACTAAAACAGGAGCCCCCAAAATCGTCCAAGGTAAAAGGCATCAAAAATCAATTGTGTGGGATTGTTCTAGTTTAAGTTCTAAGGGGAGATCTCAGGTAGAGTGCACACAAGTTGAATTGGATGGATTTATGACCTAAATAGAAGTCGAACTAATTAAAATTGTTCGAGTTGGTTTATATCGGATTTCAAGTATTTTTTCTGAATCCGAACCAAATCAAATCGATGATGTTTATATTGGATCGGATTGCTATTAAAGTATTATAAAGTTGGAATATGCTAAAAATAAAAATAAAAAAACACAAAAAAATTGGTAAATCTATTATATGTCACAAAAAGCATGAAAATAACACAAAAAAATTGTACAAAATAGCATGAAATAGTACTATTTTATTGCTGGGGGAAAATAAAATAAAAAATGAAATAGAAGATTATTATATGTTCAGGTATCATGTTGATTCAGATGGATGCATTCATGAACCCCATACCCGAACCGGACTTGGTCGGATTGCATGCAAATTCATCCAATTAGACTCGTTTTCCCAATCTTATCCACACTTTTGCTATAGGGTTGGGTTGGGTTGAGCGAGTTTATTTGATCTACCAGACCCATGTGCGCCCTGCAGGTTTGACAGAGTATTGCTGCCCTTTTGGTCCTGCCCAGTTCGAAGAAGATTGCCTCATTGGACGATACATATGGTTTAAACCAAAAAAGAGATAATGCTCTATAACCACACAACTTTATCATACTACAGTCTTCCTAAGAATTCTCCAGATTGGATAGATGAGGCTGACATAGCCATCCCTCATCTTGGAACATGCACTGAATAAATTTTCCATTTAAGAGTTTCAAGTTTCAACTTCTAAGAAGAGCTTCCTCTGTTTGGACATTTATAGAGCCATGAGATACCCATCCACACAATGACACAATGCTTCAGATATTGAAACTTGCATCCTAGCGTTTCAAAATTCTCATGCCCAACCATTCAAAAGGCTCACAAATACCATATAGAAATAACCACTGTGATATAGCTATACAATTTAGCATATATAAGGTTCACAAATATGCTGACTCTAAACAGCATGTAGGAATCCATACCATAGGATAACTTTTCAGCTAGGATCATTCCTAACCAACAATGCATTCTATCACTCAAATTCCACAACATTGAATGTAAGTATTATTCTCATACTTCATCCAACACCCGAATCGCATTGTTCAAGATTTAAGAAGCCAGAAGGTCAGTGTCTGAAAATCTCCCTTGCAATCTGAGGTCAGTGGGTGAACTTCTGCTGAAAACTGCCATGAGTGTCATGAAAATTGCTTATCCATTCAGTTGAGAATAACATTATGCACTGCGCTGCTCCCACACTCAACCAGACCTATTGAATTGAGCTCCCGAACATATCTCCAGACATAATTCAGGCCGACAAGAAGCTCGGTGATTATTGCTTCTGTTTTCTCTAGATCTGCAAAGTAAAGTGTTTGTACCAGCAACACTTTTGTCCGGGAAACAAAGCACTGCTGCTCAAAACTTCGCTCAGATTGCCATCTTAGCATGTTGTGAGCAAGTGGGGCTAACCATTCCAATATACCCGCCATTGCTTCACTCCATTCTTCTGCTAGACTTGCGTCATAGACTGCCGAAGCCATTGAATATGGCTTTAACTTGGACCTAAGAGCAGCTCTCACGCGTCTGGGTAACATCTTGTACAGATCATCTCTTGCATCAAGACCTATTAAGTGTGGAGAAGCCGCTAGCTTCTCAATCACAGCGATAACATTTGCATAGTGCAGGGCTAAAGAAGCAGCACCAAGGGATTGAGATGGAGGCTGTAACTTGCACAGAGAACTGAAAGCTGATTGAGTCCGATGATCTTCGTTTCCGGGGGAAAGGATGTTTGAATCAGCATCTTTATGATTCTGAGTTGCTAATTGAGCATCATTTGGGCTTGAGTGGCAGTCGATGACCGAGGAGCTTTCTGCAACCATACATCCTTTGAAGGGTCCTACTTGAGTCATGCGACTGTGTCGTGTGTTAATTTCCTTCCCGCTTATGGTTGTTGAGTGGCCATGAGACTTCAAAATACTGCTGTTTTTATTTGTTCCATAATCTGAGGCTGGTTTTTTCAAATTTCTTCCAAGAGGACCTGAGAAAAAGCTGAGACTTCCATATTTTCCTGACTTTTTGGATGAGTCGCCACCACCTGAACGAAAAATGTTAGTTTTATCTGTTCTAACATTTTGACTTGATTTAGCAGCAAAAGTACCAAGGGGTCCCGAAGTGAATCTGGCAACATTTTTATCGGATGCATGGACCGAAGGTTGCAATATTTCAGAAACCGATTGACTTCCACGAATGTAATCAGAATAGAAAACACTTGGATTCTTGGTTTTACCAACATCTATTACCTCTTGAATTCCAAATAGATTGTTGATCCTACTGAATATGGTGAATAAAGATCTTGCTAATAAGTGTACTGTGTAATCATATGTCCTGTTCCACAGAGAATTAGCCTTTAAATTCTTCACCTCCACCCTGCTCCATTCAACCCTTTTTTGATATTCAATTAAATTCAGCCCATCTGACTCGGTGTAAGCCTTCATTCTTTTAAGGGTTTGCTCAAGATCAGTGAGCACTTCCATCTCTTGATACAGACTTGCATTAGTTGATACAAACTTTTCCATCCTTTTAACCTTTTTTTCCATTTTCTTGGAAGTGAATTTCCACCCATGTGAATCAACACCAAAAGTTATAAACTTAACAAAGGCATCTTCAAAACCCTTTAAACTCGGATCACTGCATTTCTTCCCGAGCCTAGCCACAGATTCAGCCACATGTGCAATATTCTCAAGCATCTCTAGACTGATTAAACGTACAACGAAATTCTCATCATCTGAAACAAGCTTCTTGATACCCACTGAATTTGTGATCTCCTCTCTCAACCTAGCAACCTGTTTCTCACTCAAAGACTGCCACAAATTAACAAGCTTGGACATCAATCTCGCAACTTCAAATGCTAATACTCCAATCACCACCTTCTCGGAATTAGAATCATCCTTCCGTGGAGTCTTCCATAGTTTTTGAAACCATGATTCAGCAACCATCGCTTACCTAAGAATGGGAAAATAATACTCTTTAAGTCAAGTTCTAGGTCATAGCTCTGTAATACTGAGCAAATAAAACACAAAAACAATAATGTTAAAATAGGCGTTAAATATCCATCTACCAGATAAATTCCAACCTGTATCAAATATTCCGTGCCGCTCAGTGTCAAAATATCATCTCGGAAGTTTAATATAGAGAAAGCTATCATACATTGTCCTGGTTTTCTAAGAATTTATGAAATAAAATATTTATAATGTCATTAATTGTCATTTAAAAATAAGACAGCCAAATATGTACTTGATGTATTTGCCATGTTAAGGATTTTATTGCAATGGAATGGATAGATGGGGCTCAGGTGAACCACTTCATCATGTTATAGCTCAATGATTTCATAACCAGTTTTCCTAAGTTTTGGAATGTTTTGTAAGATCTAGCAAAAGCAAACTGCAAAATGTTTTGAAGTTCTTATCTTATGGAGATAGAAAAATTGATGATACACCAGAAGTAATCATTTAGTAGATGGACTAGAATGGAAGATATTTCTCTTTCAGTTCTTAAATTTTTTTTTCTTTCTTTTGGGGTCTTAGACTACAGGTCTACTTGAGGTAATCCTGTTCAGGCAGGACTACTATGAGCAGCATAGGAGTAAGTTCTTAATTTTGAATTCAAACTGTAGTTAAAAATGCTCAACTTAACATGAGGTTAGACATAATTTTGCAAGATCCAACCGTGTGTAACCCACGCCAATAGACCAAGAAAACACAAATATTAGAGAACGGGTAAAGGAAAAGAAAAAAAAAAAAGAGTAAAAACAGAAGATTCTTTCCATTTAAAAAAATCCTTTCATTAATTCCTCAGTTTCTTGTCTGGAAATATTGCTGAAGAGTACCTACTAATTTTCTTTTTGAAAAAAAAAAAGAGTAACATAACATTAGCAAAAAAATAAAATAATAATCTGGAGATTCTGTTGTTTCTCTACTCCTCCTTTTCTCTGTATATTCATTTGATTAAATAAATAGACTTCAACAAAAATCACACATTGAGAGGAATAATGCTTTTGAGGGGAGAATGGTTCCACACCAATTCTCCCTGTTATTACAAAGGAAATTGACACAAGCCCAAAATGACCAATAATGATTTATATAAAAATCAGCAAAACCCAGATTCCAAAAACCTTTATTCTCCATCTAAAAGCATAAAAATCATCACAACTTTGCAATAGCTTCTTAGGAATCTAATTCACACCAATCAATTCAGCAACTCGTTGCCTCACATGGGCCAAACAAAGTTCATTAGCTAAACCACAATTCTCAACCTATTAAAGAATAAGCCACACAAAGCTAAAGAACAGAGACAACAACATAGTACAACGAGGAAAGAAGAAACAGCATGCAATGGAAGAAGCAGAAAGAGGACCCAGAAACTCACTGACCACAAAAACAAGGACCTGCCCACGAATTCTTCAGCTGAGACGGAGGAACAGTGTATGAGAGAGAGAGAGAGAGAGAGAGAGAGAGAGAGAGAGAGATGGAAATTGCAGTGAAAAGGAAGACAAGGGGAAATTGCAGAGAAAGAAAGGAATTGGAACTATTTCTATTTTCTAATGACATAGAAATATCAAAATTTTCTTCGTTATTTTTTTTAAGACTTAGACTCGTGTACTTTTTCGGAGGTAATTGGGTTCGAGCAAAAAACTAACACATTATGGTGAGATTAACTCTGTCAGTCAGATATTTTTCATCCACGAGACTCGAACCTAAGACTTTACTTAAAAATAATGAAGCATGTATCACTTAAAATAACTGGTAGTTGATTATTCATTATTTACTTGTTCACACGGTTTTGTTCTTACTTTTATGTATGAAAATAGTTTGGTCTAATCTTTTTGTAGTTTAGATGTTTGATTAGTAGGTTTGTTCTAAACTTTAGTCTATAATTTTCTTATGACTTGACTGTACTTTTGGTTGCTATATTATATATTATATAACTCACGTGTGATTTTGGTGCATTGATAATTTTATACTCATATTTAATGCCTTAGCTTTTTAGGTTGTCTCTTAACAATTTGGTTTATCTGAAATTCTTAAAGCATTTATTTATTTTCTTGTCAAAATCTTCACAAATTAAGCTCATCAAATGATTTTACACTTTTTTCATCAATAAAGAAAATCAAAATTCACATAAAATATAAATATTACTTTTTTTAATAGGAAGGGCAAACACCAAAAAAAATTATATAGTACTCATTACTGAAAGACAAACCTCATATTAGTCGATCATGGGCTAAAAGGCTCTCACACTCCATGGGGATGGGGTGATCGAGCACATGAACACATGCAAACCTCAAACAATGAACATTTTTAACCAAAGAATCGGTGACTTGATTGAACTCATGGGTAGAATCTGGAACTCAATCTCTTCAATAAATAAGCTAAGACTATGAATACTATATTTCTTTGATATGATTAATATCTATTTAATCACGATAAAAATATCTATTTAATCAAATCATAATATTAATTGAATACTCATTTATTATACAATCATGTTAAAAAATTTACATGTTTTGTTGATTTTTTTTCTTTAGATCAACTTTTTTCTTAGAAAAAAAAATGGTTACATTTAGAACATAAAAGCTCAAGACTACTCAAGCAAGTCTTGGCATAACTACGAAATAATAAAGGAGAAGAGAAACTTTCAAATACGCAAGAGAGACTCATCTTGTGAAGCTTCTCAGGTTAACTGGTCAGCAATTATGTTATGCTCATGAGAAATATGCATGAAGTTGACTTCATCCCTAAGTCAACATATCTCTAATTCTAAAAATTACATTTCTCTACAAGTGATTACTAGCATTACTATCACTTCTAAGCAAGTCCACAACATTCTATTCTTACAATGAAAGGCGCACAAAGGTTTTCTATGCCCCAATTCCCAAACAAAGAGAAGACTAGCAGTTTAACATGTAGAGGATCAATCTCGCGTCAAAGCATCATGAAAATTTTGACAATCAACACCACAATATCACTTTAATTTCTGTGTTGCTGATTAGTGATGTAAAGAAGTCTTGCTACAATATTATATTTCTAAAATATGGTAATGTTGATGTGGTTCTATTAGGGATGACAATATGCTAAGTTGAGTTTTGAATAAATAGGTTTCGCATGCTTAAAAAGTTTAAGGTTTGAGCCTAACCGCTTACTTGCAATAAGTTTTTTTCTAGGCATAACCGTCTAGCCTGATCTATTAACCTATTAAAATGTTTGATCAATAGTAAGAAAACTAAGTAGACCAACAAACATATGTGCAAATAAGTGAACAAGCTTGTACACTTATGAGGTAAAATACATTAAAATAAAACTATTTATAAACAGACCAACATGATTTAAGAAAAAACGTGAAAATAAGCAAGGTTGTGTTGGACTTTTTAATACCTGAAAGCTTATTTAAAATGATACCTAGCGTGTTGTTCAAATAGGGTTTCAAAGTCCATTTTTAAGTAGATTTATAAGCTTAAATCATTATATAGACCACCATATTTAAATATATAGATAAGTTAATAAATATATAATTTCAAAATATCATAATAAAAATATAGTTTGAAGGCCATTCAAAAAAAAAATATAGTTTGAAGGAACCGGAAAATAAATATATGGAATGAACCGGAAAATGAATATACTCACAAGTCACAACTCTTTGCCGTATTGCATGTGTTACAGAAATTAATTAGTCAGTCAATGGATATTGATATATAGTTCTCCTTCCCCTTTCAAGAAAAGTCTATAGAAAATACTTATGGATATATTATTATTATGATTATTATTATTATTAAAAGCCTTAACTGATTAAATCTCAAATCCAAAATAGTATGTAACTAAAAATAAGAACTCAAAATTAAATACGTGTCATAAAATGGAGGAAATATATATAATATATTCTTGGCGCAATTAAATTGTGTTTTTTTCTTTTTCTAAATTGTTCCCGAAACCATACAATATATGTATATACAATGTATTGCATATGCTATATTCTAGAAAATACCTGTCTTTTTGTATAACTAAATATACATGCAGCCTTTGCTTTGACTGAGTTTTTCTCTTTTAATTTAAAGAAAAGGATGATAGAAAACCTTTCGTATGTAAGAGAAAAATCAATATTGAATTGAAACATTTTGTTGAATATTATATAGCCATATTGAAAGAGAAAAGACTTAAAAAGGCAAAACAGTTGCATGTTGCGATTCACAGTGTCTCAATCTGAACAAGTTCATTTGGGACCGCAAGTAAGACACACCAATTCGATTACAATCATTCATTATTCATCAGTGGCGATGACGCGGATTTACGTCAACCTTCAGATCCCATGATCAACACACTCTCTTTAGGTATGTTTGGGTCAGTGACAGTGACAATTTCATGAATTTTAAGTTGTGAAGATAATTTACATATACAAACAAATAAAATAAGTAGAGGCCAGAAATACATGTTAGAGTTGGAACGTAACATTAGACTCTTTATAGTTTTACGGCCTTATGAGAGGGCTGAAAGTTTATTATCCACCCATTGAGTTAAGAGCCTAAGAGCATAAGTGGTATAGGACATCATCCACATACATTCACTACAAAACGTTAAGGCAATAGATGAGTAGTTATTTCATTTATAAACTCTTTAACTCGTGCTTACATATCCAATGTAAGACTATTTCATTCATAATTGTTACTTCAACAATACATACAGAGTTTAATTTATATGCACTGTCGGTGTAAAGTTTTTTTACATCGTCAACCAATCAGATTTCAAGGATGTGAGAAAATCTCTCTTTTTATTTAATTTCATTAATTGATGTGACTCATCCTTAAAATCTGATTGGTTGACGGTGTAAAAAAACTTTACACCGTTAATGCATCATTCTTTTTCTCATACATATACAATATTAGGAAAATTAAATTTGTATCCAAACAAACACATATGTGGGGGCAATTGCCCCAAAGACCATAGAGTGGATCCGTCACGGGTTGGTGATACAGTTGTGATGAGTTGAAATACATATATGTTATATTTTTTTTATTTGTTAAATTAAATAAGGATGGAATGGAATGAATTCACTTCTAAAAAAAGGAAAAGGAAAGGGGAGAATTCCCTCGCTAAAAGATTAGCTACGGAAACATAGTCGTGGCAAAAAGTGGTGTTGCTAAATGTTTTACAAGAGATTTTATAATCCGTTGCTATTTGGACCGAAAGTATCCGTCGCATATAATTACGTTTCCTTCGCTAACGAATGATTCTATTCCGTCGCGTTTTTCCTCGTAAATATTGCGAGGGAAGTTTCCATCGCTGTAACAGGTTGAAATTTCTATAATTTAATTTTCCGTCGCTAGTTGGTCGTTTGTCCCTTCTACTTAGCGACGGATTTGACTTTTTAGAGACGGAATTTTCCCTATGATGTTGAGAGATTCTCCATTTTCTTCATAATTTTTTATTTATACTTTCAAATCCTGAACAATTTAAATTAAAACCTAATTTTGGTTCAAAGATTTAAATACATATTTAAGCTCATATTTATCAAAATACATCATTAATCATAGTAAAAAGTCATATACATCATTAATAACATTAACGTGAACAAAACGTTAAATATATAAATACTCATTTAAATAAATCAAACTCATAATCTAATTCCTTATCATCTTGTTTCTGCTGGTCTATGTAGGTGGCTGGAGCATGAAAAGGTGGATCCACCACAGGTGGAAGGGGTGAAGGTGGACTGGATGAACTTGCGTGAATATTTGTTAAACACTTAAACACATTATATATATGTTCATTCCTCTCCCCCAAAGGTCTTCAGAGATCATGATTCTGCAGCTTAAAACACAAAACAATGAAATGCAGACATAGTTGATGGAAGAAATAAAAAACTTAGTTAAACACTGATGGTGGTAGTGGAAGACTCAAGATTTTCAAGAGTTGAACTTCGAAAACCAAAGGTTCTTGTGCAAATAGACGGTGCCGAGGACCAAACTGCGCGCAGATAACAAGAATAACATTGACAATTCAATCTACGATATTCAAACAACATTATTGGCAAATTTACCATAGTCATTCAGTGCATGTATCTAACTCTTCAGGGATTGGATGCAAGTTACGTTCTCACATATCCTGCTGAAGGTGGTATCAGTGCTCTTCTCTTTCAATTCCTAGAAGTGATACCAACAAAAGAGTAACCACATTGACATTAATAGGTACAATGTCCACAGGAACAGCCATGACTGCAGAACTAACATAATTGAAGAAAAAGAATATAATTGAGCATGTTGTAAACTATTTCCTTAGCCACTTCTCATGTGGAGGCAATGTTGGTTAGTCAGGAAAATAATGACAATATGTTGGAACATACCACCAACTCTCATGCCAGTCAAGACTTCCTTTAATCCCCCATGATCATCTGTTTGAGAATGCAACTTGCAGAATGTGAGACACTTTTCCATTGAATTAAGGAACATATTTAACTATGTCTATGTCAAAAATATGACTCGAGAAGGAAATGAACCTAATTCATATAGCTACTTGGTATGACTAGAGAGACCACTCCGACCCCATAGCTCCCCGGGCTTACCTATACTCTAACAACTTTCATTCTATCTGATGAGAGCACATTAAAGGGGCACCGCTTTTTGTGGAGCTAGCATAGCCTTTTGTTTGTTTGTTTGGGGCAGGTTCTTTCCTCCAAATCAATATGAGCACGATCAGGCCATGGAAGACTAGGATCAAAGCAAACCTCCAGATTCGGCGCAGTTAAGTTGACAGCCTCAGATAGGGTCAGCTCATCAGAGATTGTTCGGAGATACTTCTTTCTATAGGGAAATATTTTTTGCCACGGCTTCGGAATCAGCATCGCCGGTTAACATCATTGGTTTCAGCTTCAACTTCGGCAGTCGGCATTCCCTAGAAGACTTAGACTACGTCAGAACGATTAGACCTTGGCAGAACAAAAACTCGAAGCGTCACATAAGCAAACTAATCTGAAAACTGAAATGAATGGTAAAAGCATTTCAGAGTTTACAATGAATGACAATACATCGGTCCAATCCCTATTTTCACCATAGTCACTATAATCTAGGCCTATATGATCAGTACAAAAGTATCCACATCTTCCCTTGATTGTGCCACACATAGTCTTCATCCACATATTCAACATCTGAATCTACAACATACGGTTCACCACCACCCTCTATCTCCTTTTCTCCCCCCCCCCCCCCCCGACCCTCTACCTCCTGTTCTGCCCTGTTTTCTTCGACAATTTCTTCTGGTGAATCTTCTTCCCATTTTCAAACTCCACATTGGTCTCTTTTAAGTATTAAAAAAAATAAAAATCAGCTACCATGTGCCCCTTTACATCTCTAAAAAGTTTATAACATGTGCATCATTATTGAAAGGCCTAAGACCATTGGAGAATCCTAGTTTTGTGTGTCTATACCACAAACACCTGAAGGATTCATATCCAAAGCTCTTTACTTTGATTTAGTCTATTGAGTAAATTTCATCAATGTCCTAATATTTTATCTTATCACACACACCTGTTACATAATCACAAAATTACGTGTTTATTTTGCAGTGTTTCAAAACACCCAAACACCCCCTAAACATTTTTTTAACTCTCGGCACTTAGCGGCAGTTTTTTACGGCGCCTAAACGCATATAACCCTTATGTCACAGGACAATTATGTAGATATGTAGTATAACATTTTTTTTAATTGATATATTCTTGACTTACCAGTTAAATATTCCTTTAAAAAAACAGTCAAATATTAACCATGTTTTTTTTTAAAAGAAATATTAACCATGTCTTTTTTAAAAGAAGTATTAACCATGTTGATAATTGAACTTTTAAATATTTGATTGAGTGTTCAATTTCTATATGGTACATATAAAAAGTAGTAATTATTGAGATATGTTTACCCATTTATTATGATGACATCAGAGCATTAATATTAAAGCATGTATAAAATGAATTAATCTCACAGCTACCGCGCTCAATCGTACCTTTAACATTCAAATTCAACTCATCAAATAAAATCTTAACAAGTTTTGCCCAAACTTTGACCTGTTGAAGAATATGGTCTAATTCTATAGGCAGCCGCTGTTTAGATTAGAGGAGTCAAAAGTCGTATGTCGTATGTGTCTTGATGACTCCACTAAAAACCAGTGTGCTGCAGTGTCGACATGTAACATAAACTTGCAGACATTGACAGTACATAGATAAAATATAACTAGATTACATAGAAACAATACAACGTCCTTTTCACTTCTGAGTTTCCTTTGTTTCACAGTCTACTCAGTATTCTAAACATTTATGTTTTTGTTACTTACCTTCTCTACGCGTGATGCACGGTCCCATTTTTCTTTGCTTCCACAGTAGATACTTACGTACTCACCAGCAATTCAACCGAATATTTACTTTGAAACACAAAACACTTCCACCTTCTATTATTTATTAACAACTCTCACCGTTTCATTCCATTCCATCATTACACTTGGCCTTACAACAACACTTTTTTTTCAATATTGATTGATTTCTTTGCCTACTTCTCAGTTCTCTCTCTCTCTTACTCTCACCGCTTTCTCCTTGGATCGGTTCTGTCATCAGTGAGTTGGTGTTGAAGATACAAGATGCAGTCTAGTCCTTTGCTTCTTGAGGAGCCTATCAGGATGGCTTCCATCCTTGAGCCATCCAAACCTGTCAGCATTTCCTTCTCTCTCTAACTTTATTTTAGATTTTGATGTGATGTGTTTTGTTATAGTATTGTCTTGTTGTAATCAGTGTCTGAAATTTTGAGAAAGTGATACACTTTAGGAGACCCATTTGGAGGATTGTTATTTAGAGTGAAAGTGTGGTGATAGTGATGATGATTTTGATCCCTAAATGGTGTTTTGGCAGATCAAGTTGAAAATTGACTGTGATGTGATTGATGAAGTCAAAGACACTTTTTACTCTAATAATTTGAACTTTGAAGTATGGTTTTGTTGATATCCTAGCTCATGTATTGGTTCTGATGATCTTGTCTGCTTCTGAGCACTGTGATTCTGAGAAAGAAATCAACTTTTGTGAATCCAATTGTTGCTTTCCTTTTTAATGTGTTACTACAGTGTGGTGTTGAATGGCTTGATCCTGCTGCTTTTGATTACTGAGGAATTTGGTAGAACAAGCTGTAAAATGGTTTTCATAGATGAAATTGAAAGACACATTTAGCCTTTCAAGTGGTGTTGAAGCCAATCTGGGTTTAGTTAGAAGTTTTGCCAGTCAATTTGATCTGGAGTACAAAAACACTCTGTTTTGAATTATTTGTGCTTGTTTCCATGGCAAGGATATGGTGTTTTAGAATTATTTGTGCTTGTTTCCAGGGCAAGGATATGGTGCTATTTCTCACAAATTGGATACCTTCTTTTTTATTTTATTTATTTCATGGATGGAGGTCGGTTTAAGTTTGAAGAAGGAGGGGGGGGGGGGGGGATAGTAATCTTTCGGTTATTTCATTGATTTTCACTTCCACATTCGTGTTAGACTTTGCCCTATGAAAGTGAAGAATAGAATTTTAAGATATTATGTACATTTCCTGGAGAATTTTTTATCCTTGCTCAATGAAGGTTTTCAGTATTTGTCAATTTGGATTCTGATTAAAGTGTTTTTTGTTTGAAATGCATTTTGTAGACTTTCTTTCCAGCCACGACAAAAATTGTTGGCACACTTGGTCCAAAGTCACGATCTGTTGATGTAATTTCCCGTTGCCTTGATGCAGGAATGTCAGGTATTCTGCCATGACAACCTTTGGCTGTTTGTCATCTTTGTTCGAAAATTGATATTAGGTTCTTTATTTTCAATATTGCTTTTTCTCCTCTTTTATCTAAGAATAGTAAGATGGGGTATTTTGTTTCTCTTATTCCTGCGTTGTCAGAAAAATAGAATAGCTCAGTTAATTATAATCAGCTGTGTTTTAGATCAAGTTGGAAGGCTCTCAATTTCCCAAAAAACATAACACTAAGGGGAATGAAATACAATGATCTATTTCCTTCCAGATTGTCAATATTTTTTTCACTTTGGCGAAAATACATATCATAAATGAATTGAATAATGGTGTTTTGCTGTACTTCTGTTATAGTTTGGAGTGGCCCTTCATGCCTATGGTCTGCTTCTAAGTCATGTGTTCTATTATCTTATTATTATCTTCTTACCATGTGCTAGTGGCAAGGTTTGACTTCTCATGGGGTGATCCAGAATACCACCAAGAGACAATAGAAAATTTAAAGGCTGCTATCAAAAGTACCAAGAAACTCTGCGCGGTAAACTTGTCATGTGTTTGCTGTTTATTTACTCATTTCCGATAATGCATGCATGGGAATATGAGATGACTTTTGCGGTATCATAAAGTAATTGTGATTTTAATACATTAGCTTGTATCCTTGAATATATTTTTAGTGTGTGCAACTGTAAACACCTTCTCAAGGTTAATTAATGTAAAAATATACCTCCCTTTTGGTTCAATTCCAGGTTATGTTAGACACTGTGGGACCAGAATTACAAGTTGTTAATAAAACTGATCGTCCAATTGACCTTGAAGAGGGCACACTAATTGTCTTAACTCCAGATCAAAACAAAGAAGCTACTTCAAATCTACTGCCAGTAAATTTTAGTGGGCTATCAAAGGTCAGTGTACTTTTTCCATGCATTTTCCTAGTTATTATGCGAGTTTGTTTGCAGGACTACATCTTTACTTTTTATATTTCTCATGCTGTGCTTTGATTGTGTATAATATGGTCTCCACTTATCTAAGGTGTCCCTAATTATGCAGGCTGTGAAGAAGGGTGATACTATTTTTATTGGTAAATACCTGTTTACAGGAAGCGAAACAACTTCTGTATGGCTGGAGGTAATGAAATCTTGGATTGGCTAGTTCAGTCTTCAATTCATGTATAGACAGTTTAATCTGATTAAGTGGCTATCTTAACAAGTTCTGTTACATATGCTGCTGGAACACCTTTCTTTTGACATTGTTAGGGTAATGCAATTCAGTTATAAGCTAACTTATTAGTTATAACTGAATTAGGTATCCTTATAGCTGAATTATATACCCATATGGATGTAGATCAAATGAGAAAAAATGTTCAAAAGTTTTCTAGTATTTCCTATGGTCTTTCTACTTGATAAGTTATAGATATTTTAAAACTACATTTCTCCAAATTATTGTTTGGATCCTAGAAAATTACCAAATTGACTTCTTTACCGACTCCCATAGAACGTATTTTGAGGATAATAGTTTGCTAGAAAGATGATGACAGTGATGATAATGATGACAGTAACACTACTGATCCACCTTAACGCAATATCAACATGTGATGTTACTGAAAAAACTGATAATCTGTGTTAATAATGGAAATTTCTTTTTCTATTACAGGTATATCTTATGGACATTTACAATGTCATGTTCTATTAAACTACATGAGACCCATTAAAAGTTGGAAGTATTTTAATGAGGAATTTTGGATTTTTGTATCTTAGGTTTTCATTCTTCTTAGATGCAGCTTTTGGCATTTTATTCCAGAATGAACAAAGTTACTTAAAATTGCATATTAGAGGACCTTTAATTATTCATATTCAAATTTTACATGATTTAAAGTTTCTAGGAAGCACTGCCTCATATTTGATCCCATTTCCCTCTTTTTCTGTTTGACCTCTTTGCCATTCTTCTCTCTTTATTAGTTGTTCTATAATAGAAAGCTTGTTCAGCGTAAATAATAGACCATTAGACCTGCCACATGCATGCTGCATATTTGCAGCTAGCTTTCTAGAAAGCATTATATGAAACAGAATGCACAAAGAAAATTTCTTATACTCAATCAGAACTATTCTGTTTTATTACGCTTAATAATCAATTAGTTTTGGTTTCACAATGCAGGTTAGTAAGGTGGATGGTGATGATGTCACTTGTCTAATAAAAAACTCAGCTACACTTACCGGATCATTGTATACTATACATGTCTCTCAGATTCGTATTGATCTTCCTACTCTTACTGAAAAGGATAAGGAGGTAATAGTTTAATTTTTTAATCTGTATTATGTGGAGAATTAAGTTCTGTTTTCTTGTTGACATTGATTACATCAATACTTGAAATTTCTTCAATTCTTGTTCTGCAAATGCAATGGCTATTCTGTTGGTCAGTATGTAAAATGGATCGTTTCTTGGATATTCCAAAAGACTAAATGTTTTGGAATATCAAAGATATGGTAAATTCTTCTATTTGCAGCAATCACAAAAGTATAACGGGTTTGAGTTGCCCCTTTTATGGTCATGACTCATGAGTGGTAAATACCTTTTGTTATTTATTGTAATTTTGTGAATCTAAATGTTCCTCTTGACATTTTACTAAAAAACTCAGGTAATAAGCACATGGGGTGTTCGAAACAATATCGACTTCCTCTCATTATATACCCGACACGCTGAAGATGTTCGCCATGTAAGGGATATTGCTGAGCTAATTTGTTGTTTTTATCGTATTCCTTTCTTTTTTTCCCTATATTTATGGTTTTTATGCTTCCTAATTTAGATTCCAGCTTCCAAATTCACTTACCTTTTAGAGCATAGATTGAGTGAATAATTTTCTTTATTAGTTTTCCTCAGCATAAAAATAAATACCTGCATTTTTCATTTTGCAGGCCCGTGAATTTCTCTCTAAGCATGGTGACCTCAAGCAGACACATATTTTTGCAAAGATTGAAAATGTCGAGGTAAGAAACTTAAGCATCCCCATCCCTTGAACGATAGACTCTTTGCTTCTATACCAGACAAATGCAGGGTTCAATATCTTTTGGCGAGTGTGCGTAATTGTAATTGTAAAAGCAATCTTTCTTCTGTAATTCTTATAGGGATTGAAACATTTTGATGAGATTCTGAGGGAAGCAGACGGTGTCATCCTCTCTCGTGGAAATTTAGGGATAGATCTCCCACCTGAGAAGGTCAGCATTTACTTCTGAACAGGAATATATTCTAGATGGTTTACTTACACTGAGATAATAGTTGTTATCACATGTTCCCATTTTGTTTAGTTGTATTTTGGGTGTGTTTGGCTTAACAACTTACCAGAATATTGTATATGTATATTGATTTGACAGGTGTTTTTATTCCAAAAAGCTGCTATTTACAAGTGTAACATGGCTGGGAAGCCAGTAGTTGTCACACGTGTCGTGGATTCTATGACTGATAATCTGAGACCTACTCGTGCTGAAGCAACTGACGTTGCCAATGCCGTTTTGGATGGTAAATTATTTTCCCGATGGAAATTCCTTTTTGTTTTATTTGATGAATCCTGTTGATTTCTAACACTCAGCATATGATACAGGTGTATCAGTGCATGTTTCTGTTATTCATCAAATGATCAGCATTCCTTTAGTTCATTGTATTCATCATATTATGCATAAATATGCTTGCACCTTTCATGTCTAAACTTGTTTTCTTCTTTCTTTTGGATCAGGCAGTGATGCAATTCTCCTTGGGGCAGAGACCCTAAGGGGCTTATACCCTGTAGAAACCATTTCTATAGTGGGAAAAATTTGTGCTGAGGTAGGTTTGTGCTTTACCATGAGAACTTTACACTACAAAAAGAAAAAAGAAAAACTGTCTGTCATTCTTGTTAGTTATTTGGGGTAAAGTTCCCTTTTGTTTTCTTGAAAAATATGTTCAATTATCTAATTATAAATTTTTTCTTATTGTCAACCCATCTCTTGTCCTCTATTGTTTTTCAATTGATTTCTTCTTAGTCTAGTCCATATTTGATAATTTATGGCTGTGTCCAGCAGCCAGTTAACAATCTAACCTCCACAAGCTAATCTTCATTATTTTTCGAATTCATTACCTAATTGGCTTTTATCTCACTCACATATTGTCTTCAAATAAATTTTTCTTCGCTAGTCATGATTGTATAACTTCATACTTGCCTTTTGGTTTTCTAAAATCTATACAAACAAGTTTAAAACAATCTTTTTCTTCTTTTTCTCCCTTGCTTGTCCCATGTCTTGCTGATGTTAATCCATGAAACTACTTGTTGAGTTTGAAAATAACATTATGATTTTCTCATTATAGTGAATTGAAGTTGATTTATTATAAAAAGTAAGGATTACTTCCCTTCCCCGGATTCTTCTTCAGCCGCACCTGTCAAACGATAAGTGTAAACTGAAATTATTCTGTTTCTCTGTGCAGGCAGAGAAAGTTTATAATCACGATTGGTATTTTAAGAAGACTGTCAAACATGTGGGAGAGCCAATGAGCCACTTAGAATCAATTGCTTCCTCTGCGGTACATTTCTTTGTTGCACTAAATTTTTTTGAGATTTTTTAATTTTTTTTCTTCCAACATTCTATTCACTTGTTCAAAGGATCATGTTCTGATTGAAGTATGTATTACAGGTTCGAGCGGCCATTAAGGTTAAGGCCTCTGTTATTATTTGCTTCACTTCATCTGGAAGAGCTGCAAGGTTAAAAAGACTTCTTGTTTTGGGGGTTATTGATTCAACATTTCACATTCTTTGCTTTTTATTTTCTTTTTTCCACTAATTTAGTTCCATATTATATTTAATTCATCTAAAGTCGTGTTCTATTATGTTGCAACTTTCCTATTGTGCCTTCATATTATTAATTATCTATTTATTGTGTATTTATGTAGGTTGATTGCTAAGTACAGACCAACCATGCCTGTGATATCTGTTGTCATTCCTCAATTAAAAACAAATCAACTCAGATGGACATTCACCGGCGCTTTTGAGGTATATAGTTGTTATTAGCCATACATGAAATGTTGCAATTGAAACTAAATGTGGCAAATTGATGTTAGGAATAAATCCTGAAGTTGGCCACTCATTTGGGTCAGCTTTATTAAGAGCCGGTTAGGATAAGAAACAAAGAACACTTATCGGCGCTTTTCTACTAAAAAAGACACTAGATAAGCTCCCATAAGTGTTCTTTAGTCCGCATCCGAACAGGCTCCAGGTTCCTTGAGTGAGCTCAGTCCTGTTGAATTGTTTTTAATAACTAAAAACCAAATTTTTGAATGCCTGGTCCCGGGGATAACATTTTGTTCTATTTGAAATATAATAATGAGCAAACAAGTAACACTTTCAAACTTCACTTGGAGAATCAATAATATGTCAAAAAGAAAATTGCTTGTTAGCTTTCATAACATGAGAAGAAACATTTCTTTTTCCAATACTTGATATGACAGAGAAAATTATTTTAAGAAAATGCTGCTATCTATTCTATGCTTTCCTTCTTGGCTGCTTCCATTAGCCTCTCATGCTTTCTTGTTTCAGCTGAACTGAAAGTTTGTCTTTGCTAACTCTTTCCTTTTATTACCTTATGGCAGGCTAGGCAATCACTGATTGTGAGAGGTCTTTTCCCTATGCTGGCAGATCCTAGACACCCGGTAAAAATTATTCAATGTTGATTGATAATTTGATATGATGATGTAAATTGTAAAATGCTGAAAGGGAACCAAAGAAAAGAACGATATAAAAAACTCAAATTCTGATTGTAGAAATCCAATATCTAAAAATATTATGACAGGTAACCAACCTTTGCCTTATAGAAGGCAAGTAAGTTAGACCTAATTCTACTAGCATAACTCAAGAAATCCAAATCCAATACAGGAAATAAAATGCTGTTTTTTTTGTCAAGAAAATGCTAATCTTATTCTTACTAGAACTAAGATATTTCTAGGGCCAAAACGATTACTATCATGTTTGGATTCACATTCAAATCTTCAAGAATCAATCATTCTCTAGTAGCTTTTTCCCGAATCAATTCTCCTTCTAATGTGAAAATCTATCCAAACATGCACTACATCCTAAATCCTAATTAACATCAAAATTCATAATTGCCAGAAGATATCACATTTTCTGCCATTTTGCTGTTCCTTTTTCGCGAGGGTTGGGACCCCCTATTAAGCCGGTTTGATCATATTTTATTCTGCATATCTAGGGTTAGGCATGGGAAAATGTAAAAGTGGCTGTCATAGTATTGGTAAGGTATGTTTGTCATCTTTTACTTTAGAGTTGTTAAACCTAATGCTTTTGTCATTTGGGTGAGTGCAGGCTGAGTCAAATACTGGAACAAATGAATCAATTTTGAAGGTTGCTTTAGACCATGGCAAGGCTTTTGGTGTCATAAAGTCACATGACCGTGTTGTTGTCTGCCAGAAAGTTGGTGACTCATCAGTTGTCAAGATTATTGAGCTTGAAGACTAGAACTTTTGTGTCATTTCAAGGATGCATAACTAAACTCATTTTGAAGCTTTTTCTGTTTCATTTAGTAACAATCACGCTAGAGATACTTATTATAGAGTGGCCTCTCTCATTTTGCTGATTTTAGTCATGTAATCTAGTTCCACTGTTGAGTGATTTAAAGCGGTTGTGCAGCCTTCACCTTTGTTATATCTTGTATTGCCTCCTCTAAAGGCAATTTTGAACTATGAAAATTGAAACTTTATGTCAATAATTTCTAAAATTGTGTTCTATGTTTCTTTTAGGGGTTTGGTATATTGATAATCAGAGGCAGTTTATTTTATCTTTAACTTCTTACCCTGAAAAATATTTTCATGGTAAATTGATAATCAGAGGCAGTTTATTTTATCTTTACCTTCTTACCCTGAAATATTTTCCCCCTAATTCTATTTTCATAATCAAGATGTAAAGGATGCATTGTGCTACCTCTATTTTCCTAATTACATATTTGGCACTCGAACATTGCATACAATTTGCATTCTTCAGTCTGATTTTCAATCTTCTAAAGAACTTAATTTGTCTACTGATTGTTTCAATCTTCTAAAGAACTTAACTTGTCTACTGATTGTTGACAGATTGTTTTTTGTCAAGGTAATTAGATTAATGTCGATAGGGCAGACAAACAACATTTACATCTATCAAAGAAAAGCTTTTGGAAGAAGTTGGGTGAGCAAAAACCAAAAAAATGGTGTGCCAAAAGAACCCCTCGTAACAAATCTTTACCATCACTTGAACATGCAACAAATAATCAGTAATTTTATTCATTCGAAGTGGGTATTTATACGGCGGTCTATACAAAGCTGTTCATACAAAATCAAACATCCAACTCAGCAAATTGCCTTATGAACAAAATTTCCAACGTGCTTGAATCTCAATTCTTGGAAATCTCCTTGGTGGGTATTTTCTCACGATATTTGGTAAATAACCCGAGATATTTATTTTACAAAAACTGATTAGGTACAACAATGAAAAAACTGTTTGAGTTGAAGAGATAAAAATGTAAAGGACAAAAATGGGATGCCATGTCAGGTTAATCCCGGTTGTGGTGAATCCACATCCAATGAAGTAACTGGAAAAAATATTGTATGTCATTATAATAGAAGTCTTCTGATGTCGCTGAAGTTTGATTTCAAAGCAGAGAGAAACGCACCTGCAAAATAGAGTAAAGCCACATAAGCCACCCTTTAAAGCAATATACCTAGGTGGATTGCTGCAATTATGGTTCATAGGTTCCATTCATTGTGTTTCACACCCCAGGTCTCATCAATAATCAAATTATTAATGGGTAAATAACATTTTTTGTGTCTTGGTGACATGTTCCATTCCAGTTTGTGTATTAATAACGGAATATAAAACTAATTTACCTGAACTCAACCAAGTAAAATTAGAATGTAGGTTTATTCTTGATTAACTGCCTGTGTTCATTGTGCTTAATATATGGAAATTGATTTTATTCTACTTTAGCTACTTTAATCTCAATCAGATATGCAACTTCACAAACCAGAAAGCATATATGGAACACATATCATACTTCTTCCTAATCTCCATTGGCTAACTCATGTGTCATAATTACACATACCTGCAACTTTGCCATCAAAGACGCGGTGATCAGCAGACAGTGTTAAGCTCAACTTATTGGCAACTGATGGCTTCTCAATTCCTAGCAAACAAAAACCAATGTCAAAAACAACTTAAAATTTTAGCATTAAGTGACATAGATAACATACATAAATTTATACCATCAGCTCCAATTACTGGTTCCACAACTTTGTTGCCTTTCCCTACAGCAAGAATGCAAGCCTGCAGCAAATAATAAACAATAAATAAAGAGACAACGCAACAAAAAGAAACAAAACTTCTTGAACACTTTAAAGTGAAGTCCACAAGGAGGTGACAATTTGGGTAACTATTCTCAGACTACTAAACCAGGCATTCTGAAAACTGTCTCAAGATAGCATGTTTTTATCAAATGTATTCATTCCAGGGTTTTCCCTCTTTAGTCCATAATCAACCATAATATGTATTAGCGTCCTTTGTTAACTGTGATGGTTTGACTCTTCAGTCTTCACTGCTAGGTATGAGCTGTGAGCTGTAGAGTTTGTTAAACATTGACTACGGTCAAATAAGTCCTTATGAAGGGTAGAGCAATCCTCACCTTTGACCTAGCTTTTTGGGTAGAGCTAGGCCTAGCCCGAACTCTAAGATAGTATCAGAATCCTACAAACTACACACACCATATGTCCAATGTAACGCCCCGATTTCTCGAGTGTCACACAGTAAACCAAACATCACCATTTTCGTCGTTCAATTATTAATCTTGAATTAATGACAAAGGTTCATTTATTGCGACTCTTGAAACTTTACGAAATAAATAAGAAATGCATTCCTGAATAAAGTAACTCGTAAATAAAAGAAACCATAATTCAAGTACACAAATGAATCCTTGAGCTAAAGCCCTATGTCAACAATACATCAAAACCGAAAAACAAAACTGATAAAAGATAGTTCAGCACCACGAACACTCGACCCCCAGCATGGCAATATCAGTCACTCGTCGAGCCAACCGCACTGTCTCTGGCACTTCTTCACAGGAGCCCTGACCTCTGGTGCATCTCCATGCCCCTCCGTCTCGACATCCCTAGGTGCATCAGCTACTGCAACGTACCGTGGAGCAAAGTCCTCCATAGGCTCTAGAGTCCCTTCCAGTTCCTGTTGAGCCTATGGAGGACTTTGCTCCACGGTACGTTGCAGTAGCTGATGCACCTAGGGATGTCGAGAAGGAGGGGCATGGAGATGCACCAGAGGTCAGGGCTCCTGTGAAGAAGCGCCAGAGACAGTGCGGTTGGCTCGACGAGTGACTGATATTGCCATGCTGGGGGTCGAGTGTTCGTGGTGCTGAACTATCTTTTATCAGTTTTGTTTTCCGGTTTTGATGTATTGTTGACATAGGGCTTTAGCTCAAGGACTCATTTATGTACTTGAATTATGGTTTCTTTTATTTACGAGTTACTTTATTCAGGAATGCATTTCTTATTTATTCCGCAAATTTATTTCGTAAAGTTTTAAGAGTCGCAATAAATGAACCTTTGTCATTAATTCAAGATTAATAATTGAACGACGAAAATTCTTTACGAAAATGGTGATGTTTGGTTTACTGTGTGACACTCGAGAAATCGGGGCGTAACATCCAACCTGGGCATGATAAGGCTAAATAAGTCTGTGTCAAGGATAGAACAATCCTCACCCCTGAGCTAGCTTTTGGGAGTGGAGTTAGGCCTAACCCGAATTCTAAACATATGTTGTCCTTACCTAACAAACAAAATAGGGAATCAAGTAAAAGAGTAGGAACAATTTCATGAAGGCTCTACCACCGAAGGGACTATTTAAGAATACTCTAAACCCGAAATCTTCAGTTCTCTTTCCTTGCTTCTTTCTTCAAAAGAAATCAAATTGGTTCACCATGACAGTGTGCTTCTTCATTGATATAGTAAATGGCAGATTCGTTTTAGTTTTTCATCTTTACCAAGTCAATAAAATACAGGGAGTAAGTTCAAGAACTGTAGTAATTAACTTTTGATGATAACATGCAAACAATATGTAAAATTATGACGTAGTAACTTAATAAGAAAAAGTTCTACTGATTTTAAGGAAAATTATATATCTTTATTAATATAATTATGGGTGGGTAGCTGGACTTTGCTCTTTGATCCTTCACATGGTAGATTCACAATCCACTTCGCAACATTTAGCCCTATTAGTTATATAAACCTTCACATGCTTTCACCGAAAAGCTTAAGCTTTTGAGATAGCCGGTTATGACATTGTATTAGAGCCTCTATAACTAAGTGGTTTAGAATTTGATCATCTTAACTTCATCCTTCTATCTTCTCATAAAAGTTAAATTTTCATTACAAGGTTGGATGGACTTATGCTTCAAGTATAAAAGGCTCTTGTGTGAGCGTAAATATAAAACTAGTCAAGTTAAGCTTTCGGGATAGATGGTTCTTCATATTTGCTAAGTAAAACTTAAATACATTGTGAGCTACTTTACTTTTATAGAAGGCTAGTAAATTATATATTGTAAGTGCTGGTCAGCTGGAGAGTGTGAGTGAGAGAGAAAGGGAGAGAGAGAGAGAGAGAGAGAGAGAGAGAGAGAGAACCTGTGGGGGGTTTATAATAGCACAAAATTTATCCACCGGGAACATTCCTAAGTTTGAAATGCTGCATTAAGGCATTGTACAAAGCTCAGAATTAGTGCTTTCGGCATAGTTTTACTCTTTAGATAAAAGAGATGAAAAATTCCTAAATTGCATGATAACATATGTAGTAAAATCACCTAAATGTCCCCCCTTGGAATTCATGTGGCTTCAACTTGCCTTCACGTGCCTTGGCTGCTAATTCCTTGACCTAAAGAACCAATAAACCATTAAAGTTAACACGAAGACAAGAATCTTACTTTCCAATATTTTAATTTTACTTAGTTTGTGAATGTCTAAACACATAAATAGGAGAGAAACCTAAAATAAAGCCATTAACCACAAACTACATAAATGACTTATAATTACCTCGGAGGAGATAGCAGATATTGTCTTGTGATCAGCATTTTTTATTATCGGAGTCATCAAACCCTGTAGCCACAAAAGGTTTCAGTGCTTTCTTTGTAAAATAATACTGACAGTTAAATACCATCAATTACCTTCTCAGTGGCAACTGCAATACATATGTCAACAGAGTCGCATAAATTGATCTCACCCTTCTCAGCATCCCAGTATGCTGCCATAATGTATATTGGATTTAAGCATTAGAAACTTCTATGGAGAAAATACAGTTTTAATACTAGGAAAACCTAACAAGAATGGATGGAATATAAGAGAGAACTATTTACCGTTTGCTTCTGGTACATTTCTAAGTGCGGCTGCTACAACTTTGATAATAATGTCATTCACTGAAACTTTCACATCATACTGCTCTGCAATCAAGGAGCAAATAAAAAACATATTGGATTGCCAATACACCACGACAAAGAGCATAGCATCTGACACATGCCAAAGAAAAATTATTACTAGTTCATACCTTTAAGATCTTTACGAAGGGAAAGAAGAGGATCCAGTATAACATCTGACACGTGGCAATAAAAACTCATATTAATTAGTTACTACACAACAGATTGGTTTGCTATATGCAGGGCATAAGAGAATCAAAACCTGATGATAAATATAGGTGTGGTGTATTTTGTTTTGATTCCAACAACCTCTTGGCAATAACCTATAAAACAAACAAAAATATATACAGAAAGTTATCATATATTGACGGTATGATTGGAAGGAAGCAGAGATGAGAGTCAGCCTTCATTAATTATCAATTTTCCTAGTGTTCATTAGTTGAGAGAAGGGATATGACATTCAGAGTCAGTTAAGAACTTCACTAAATTAAGCTCTACATCTCTGAATGTACACTACTAAACACACTAGATAGATGCCATATAACCAATACTGACCCATATTAGGTCTAACAACTAAGATTTTCCTTTAAATATTCGAGCATTAAACTCCCAACCAGAGACACCAAACAATGGCTACTCAGAGTCCCTTTTTAATACTATCCATATTCCTTATTTGGGAAGAATAATTTTCCTTACCACAACATGCTTTCTAAAAGAATCAATGAGCCTGAATATTTGAGGATCTACCTTGCGAATTTGACTATTAGGTAAATCTTCATAAGCATCTGACTGTTTTAAGTCAGATTTTGACTCTTGCGAAGCTGCAGCTTGATGTCTTTGAGATGATGATGCATGTGCTTTTGATGAAGCAGGTTTTGGAGACAGTTTTCCTGACTTTATTGCAGAAAGAACATCCCCTTTCAGTAGGGTGCCATGAGGACCAGTTGCATTCAATGTCGACGCATCCAATCCATATTCTGTAATTAGCAACTTTGCAGCCGGACTGATTCGTGTTGTTTTGTTTTTATGTGCTTTGACATCATTTTTAGTGGCATGTTGGGTGGCCTTCTCCTGTTGGCTTGCTGAGCTGCTGCCAATAGAATTCTTTATAGCTTCAATGTCACTTGCATCTTCAACCTAGTAGAATCAAAGGCAGCATAAGAATTTTGTAACTCCTGTGACTTAGGGATAAGACTTTGGTAAACAAACCAATGAACATATATAACATCATTAAACTTTTTCTTTGTTTGTATTTCGAAAGAAGATACATAAATTATTAGGGCCAGAACGACAATTTAAAATCACTTGAACACTTACTGTTATTGCAATAGGCATTCCAACTGCCACTTCTTTTGATCCTTCTGGTGCAAGTATCTTAGCCAAGTACCTATCAACCCCACCAAAAAAAACCCGTCATACAGAAATTGGTTAGGTAGAAAGAAAAACTCTATGAGGAAGAAGAAAGGATGTGTACAAACAAAAATCATCATCAGTAAAATAACCCAAAAATAATTCCAGCTTTGTGTTAAAAAATTGTGACAATGTAATATCAATAATTAGCAAAATTATAAAAAGAAAGAGATTGTATTCTACCACAAATTTCTTTAATTTGTGGATCTTTAGTTTTCTGCTCGAAGGAAACTAATTAGTGTTGTGCATGCCAGTAAACATCAGACATGTAACGATCATGCCTATTATCCATATTAAATGGCCCAAGTCTTCATCATTACGTCCTAATATTATTTAAGTGCAAATATCTTGGCCAAAAAACTGTCTAACAATACTTCAACATGTTGAGTACACAACCATACCAAACAAACAGAACATTTACAATAAATGTCTTTTAGTATCGGGAAAGACTAATACCCCTCTTCAAGAGTCTCAAATTCAAGGGTAGCTTTGTCTGTCTCTATCTCACATAATATGTCTCCCACTTCAATCTGTTGAATAATAAGAATTAATGCATAGCAGACAAAAAAAAAGTATGACTATTCACATTTTTCACACTTAAAAATATTTATATTACATGAATAAGAGAAACTCACTAAGAACCTTATATCATCACATAACTAACCTTGTCTCCTTCTTTCTTCATCCATTTAACAATGTTTCCTTGGTTCTGTGCAAAAAAAAGAAAAACTGAAAACTACTGCCTCCAAGGAAGGAAAGAAAAATCTATGTTGGCAATATGTACAACTAGTAGCACCAAAAATATTCTCACCATTGTTGGGGACAAAGCTGGCATTTCAAGAAGGACGTGAGGTGGAAGTTCCGATGCATTAATTGTAGTAGAAGTTGATTCCGGTTTCTTCTCATCTGAGACATCTTGATGTGTTGATTTCTTCTCTTCAACCCCGGCCTCACCCCCCGCGGAAGCAGGAAGATTTTGAATGTCACTTTCATCCTCAACCTTGTTAAGACCCACAAATAGAACATACATTAATGAAATATTTATAATACAGACATCAATTGAATCCCAAAAATAATAGATAAAAATAAATAGTTAATGATCACATGAAGGAAACAAATTATAAGATTTATGATTTACTAAAATCACAACACCTAAAACTCTACTATATTTTTCTAATGGACTATTAGAAACTCAAAACTAAAACAAACTTCATATGTCCATTTTGCAAGTAAATTTAATAAATGAGCAAAGTTTATGTAATTAAGCCATTAATGGTGTT
This sequence comes from Lotus japonicus, assembly GCF_012489685.1. Taxonomy (NCBI): domain Eukaryota; kingdom Viridiplantae; phylum Streptophyta; class Magnoliopsida; order Fabales; family Fabaceae; genus Lotus; species Lotus japonicus. Next base: position 55,685,620 of record NC_080042.1, read on the forward strand.
GTCTTACAAAATTTTAATTAAATCGATGAAGACAAAGAGTTTAAAGCAAATCGTGTTTCAGGTCATGAGGAAAAGGATAAATTTAGATATTTTTATCAGTACCTAGAAACCAAAAAGGCTCAATTGGAACATCACGGAAAACAATAATTAAATTCACTTCTATTAAAAGAGAGGAATTAAATCCAATGGAAAAAAGAATCTTGGAGGAAAAACAAAATAACAAAATTAATCTCATCTTAAAAGCTAATTCTGTTTGCAGAATGCAATAGCGTAGGATCTTGGAAGTAAACTTTGCAATGTATTCCAGACAACAGTAATGATGCAAGAGTTGGAACTTAATGACAGCTTACTGTTATGGCAATTGGTTGTCCAACAGGCACGTCCTTTGAACCTTCAGGTGTCAATATCTTAGCCAAATATCTGCAGGAATCATTAAATTACCACAACAACAAAAAATTAACTGCACAATAAAATTTGCATGTTTAATATGTGATCTATGATTCTATACTCTAGGTCTCCAGGGTCAAAATCAGCCAAGTATATTAAACCCTGATATAGTAGAAGGCCAAATGGGCAAACATTTCATAAATAAATTAACAATGAGAAGAAAAAGAGTTTATTAGAATTTGAGCTAGCTTAATTCAAGGCCCAAAAGCTAGTTCAAGTAGTGAGCGTTACACCCAAGCTTTATAAGAATGTCAGGAATCTCAACACACCTCCCTCACGACCAGAATAGACATTTGAAGTGTGACGTTCGTTGAATTGAACATTAGGGAGTGACCCAATATCAGATCTACGATAGGACAAAAAGCTAGCTCAAGAAGTGAGGATTTGTCAAGCCCTATAAGAATTACTTTGGTAATACTAATAAATCTAGTTTATGTGGGGTATAACAATTTAAGACAATCAGTTTTGATATTTTTTTTGTTTTAAACAGACTACAATAAACACACAGAAAGTACAAAGGAAACCAAAGTGGAAAAACAATGAATGACAATAACAATGGGTGGGTGGGTCTCTCCATATTTATTGTTAAGGATTGACTGTGTATTGCAACAGACAGCAACCAAAATTACGTAAGTGTTCTAGGTTTCTTGTGGCTTAATATTGTGAAGTTTATAGTTGTCTGACACTGGTCTCATAGCACCAAGTAATTGTTGAAATATTAAAATATATCTTACAATGTTTTGATCATATCTTTAAGTAATTTAAGGTAATTTAGATAAAGGGTTTATCTATAAATTTAACATATAACAGAATAATATGGCATCATGTGATCCATATAACTGACCCCATCTAGTGATGAAAAGGTTGGTTGTTATTGTTGTTGTTGTTGGGTTAAGACAAACTTGTTTTTCCAGATGGTAAGAAACTCAAGTTTATATCGCTTAAATCGCAGGTCATCCAAAATTAAGGAAGAAAATACTGAAAGGAAGAAAAGAAAATTACCCCTCTTCAAGACTTTCAAATTCAACTGTAGCTTTGTCAGTTTCAATTTCACATAGTACGTCACCCACTTCTATCTGTAAGATTAATTTAAAGATATCAATCTCCAAAATGAGAGTATCAACCCAAACAGAATTGTGATCTACAACCATCAAAATACAGGAAATATATATTTACTGACCTTTTCTCCTTCTTTTTTCTTCCATTTTGCAATATTACCTTGGGTCTGAAATCAAGAGAAGATGTCAATACCCATGGATCCCCAAAAGGAACAAAGGTAAAACCAAAGAGTAAAACTAATTTGTTTCCCAAAGCTTACCATTGTAGGAGATAAAGCTGGCATCCCAAGGACTGAATGTGAAGAATCTATCACAAGGAGGGAATGATCAGATCATAACCAGATGCATGTGACTTAATATATAAAGATTATCCTCTTTAATCACCAAAATTAAGTTGAAAAAAAAAATAGTGAAAATAGCAAGCTGTTCATCTTTTTCTATAAAGAAATTTTTTATTGAGATGTAGAGAACATTAATCGAAGAGAATGGAGGATAAGGAATCCTCCTAAACAAATGAAAAAACATAAAACAACCTAGAAAATAGAGTGATGGGATCAAGAGTTAAATGGACCTGAGAATGATCCATAAGCGTACAACTCAAATAAACCATTTGGAATCGTATTCTAGGAGAAAAAACATGCAGGAAAGAAATAAATGTCATGATGACAGTTCTCACTAGTTCCCTCTAAAGGGCCTTTTGAGGTCCCTACTCCCTAGCCCTATAAAATCATAAAAATAGCTTTAAAAGACCAATTAAGCACCAAGCTCATAAGCAGAAATGAAGAGACTTCATGAGAGAGAGAGAAGAGGCAAGTACCCCAACAAGGAGAAAAATAATCCTTCAAAACGATAAAGCTATATAAAAGGGTTAGGGAAAGATTAAAAATTCAGAAAGGCTGTGCAACATTATTGCATATCTATGATCTTAACCCAAAAAATTCTTGATAGAATATGCTTTAACAGTTTAATTCCCAAACCCAGTATGCTGTATGCCTGAATCACCTTCCTATCCTACCCCCACTCATTATTCATCTCTTGTACATGAACGCACTACCACAGTCTTTTGACTTTTCTATCCATAAGGTTTTCTAATATTAAGTTTTATAAGATACGAGAGTTTAAATGAGAAGGCTAAAAGTTGCAAGAAATGATGTTACCTCTTGGACTTGCATACATATTATGTCATCCAACAGAAATATATCATAATCTCTAAACTACAAAAGCCAATATTGCATAATCCACAGAAATATCAAGAATAGGAGCTTCAATAACCAGCTAAAAAATAAAACTTCATAACAAGAGAAGCACACAAGCATGTTGAATCCATACAAAATTAAAACCCTAAACAAGGGTTTTTCAACAGTTGGTAATTGAAAAATTAAGTACCTGAAGATGAGAAGTATTTCACATCAATCCACTGCCAAAGATGTTAAAAGTTGTCAGAGTATATCATAGTCATGATTGGAATTTTTTTATCCATTTAAATACTAACCTTTGACTTCAAACATCTATCACAGACACCAGTAAGCCTAGACCAAGTAGCCGGCCTGATAAAAACCACTGTTCGTAAGCTGCCAAGATAACAATCGAACAGAGGGAAGAAGGATGAACTAAAGAGAATGATATGATATTCATGTGATTTGTCTAATGAAGAGAGTGCCAATCCTGCCACCAGTCCCTAAAATTGATTGCTGGAGAATGTTTGGTGAACCAAAGGAGTCCAAAGCTAAATGAATGGATCAGAAACAGATTGTACCACATGGTGCTAATACTTGAATTGATATATTGGTTTGGTTTAACAATTTCATTTCAGAGGCTCAAGCCTGACAATTTGGATTTAAAGAGAAATAAACTGGTCATCTGATTCATGATAGTGATCGGGTGGTCAAAAGGGGGAGAAAGTTTCTACCCTGATAATCATAATAAGATATTTCCCTATCTTTTGTTTAAACTAAAACTCCCTATCCTCAAAGTTCGAACTAGTCTCATAAATAATAATAAGATTTAAGAAATAGAAAACTGGATTTACAAATAATTAGAAAAGCTGCAGATTGATGGATAGTGATACAAACCTTAGATTCTCATTACCACCCACAGAAAAATTCCATGAATTAGAAGTTCTGTTCCAAGAAGATAAGCCAAAATAATATGTTAGAACATTGGAAGCAGCTTATAATAGAAAAGATTCTATGGACATTAAAAGCTTAGCATTCTTTTAAAAAGTAACCAACACAATTCAGAAATGACACAACATAACAAAAGGATGTCACAAAATGATACTTATGTATGATATATCTGTACGGATGGGTCAAACATAGATAACAAGCATAAAAGGTAGAATGCCAACACTAAGCAACTGCTAGCACCATTTCAGTTTTTGTGTTCAATTTGCCTAATCGAAGCAGAACAATTCCGGCGGAGCATACATGCCAATTGGAAGTAACTATTACTTCTTAGCATTTAGCACCACTTCAGTTTGGTGCTGCGTTTGTTTTTCAGTTTGAAAGTTTGTTTGGGGCATTGGAATTCGAGATCACACATTTCAATGCCCCAAACATGAAAGAAGCTTGCCTGTTTGGTTTTCAGTTGGGTGTGCACATTCACTCAACCCAACAAGTGCATTCCGTTGGCTGAATGTGCGTTGGAAATTGTGATCTCGAATTTCAATGCTTCAAACGGACTTCCTAACTGAAAACCAAACAAGCACTTGGACCTCCATTGGGTGTTTCAAACTGAAAGTCAGTTGGAAGTAACTATTACTTATTACTAAGTGTGTGTTTGGATACACTTTCAACCGACATTAGCACGCATTTCAATGCAACAACAAAAAAAACACACATTCTTCCAAAGGAACAAAAAAGCTGGATTGGATGAAATAACTTTTACATCCAACCCAAAGTCTAATACAAACACACCCTAATAAGTAATAACCAATCCTCTAAACTTCATATGAGAAATCCTACACCTAAATTTGAAGAAAGTAACAGATAAAAAGGAGTAATTCAATTTAAGCATTCAGATTCAGCACTACTCTCCTATGCTCATTGGTAACAACACTCTAGTTGAGTGCATAACAATTCACCAAGTGATTGATCACAATTACTGAGTTCAACTGCAACACCAAATATATACTAAAATGCATGAAGAACATGAGTTGCAATAACAAAACATAGCAGGACTAGCCCACAAGCTTAAAATTGAGAACCCTAGTTGAAAATGATAGCAAGAATTCAAAAAAAGCGATCAGAGCAGAACAGAACAGAACGCGAGAGAGGGAGAGAGAGTACCGAGAAAGGGATCTGGTGGAGGAAGAAGAGAGGAGGCGAATGGAACGAGAGATGAGAGGGTGGCGAAGGCGCGAGAGTGCCATCGCAGTCGCAGAGAGGAGAAGAGAATCCCAAAAACGAGGTTGATTCGATTGATTTGATTGTGAAAATTGAAATGTAGGTGAGGAGAAGCAGAAACTGCTACGCTTGTTTGTTTGTTTACTTTAGGGGTAGGCCAAACTATTGTGAGCATGTGCAACCTCAACCACCATTATTCCATTACCAAACAGGTCATTGCATTTAGCATGCCTCATTTTTCCCCCTTATTTGCAGATTCTATTATTATCATTTTTTTTAAATGTTGTTTTCTTTCATGATTTAATTAAATTAATTAAGCATTTATGGTAATATTGTGGCATAAGTCATGACTCTCCGCTGTCAGAGGCTTCCTCTCTGATGTTATTGAGTCTATGTGTCTTGACTTTGATGCTTTATTCTCTAGCATTCCTCTTGTAAAAAAAAGTATTTTGAGAAAGTTGTTGAAAGAAACTCAAAATATATCAAAGATTCAATCGTTGGACATATCTACAAGCATATTTGGTAGATAGTTATGTTCTTTAAGCATCTAGTCCAGTGTTCGATATATGAACGATGCATATGATATAAAAAATTAGTTGTTGGGAGAAACCTGCCCACTTAACGTGATCTCAGAATCTCGAGCGATTAATATAGAAAAACATTAGCGATGCACGGAAATCGGCTAGGAAGTCAAATAGTTGAGGTTGAAGTCCTAATGGTGTTCATAGAAATGGGCTAGAGACTTATGGACCATGAGTTTCACAAGTGGTGGTTTGGGCTCTTTGGGCTTACAAAATGACAGTTTGGTATTGCTAAAAAAAGGAACTTTGTGGGTGCAATAAAAGAGTTTCAGCACAGAATAATTTATTGGGCCATTTGTATAATCCGATAGAGCCCACTATCCCTTTCACACTTTCCTTACCATTTGCATATATACCAAAAAAAGATACATCTTTTAACAATACATTATTTCGTTGACAAAAAAAATACATTATTTCTTTATCTTTCTTCTAGATGTATGATGTGGGTCTGTAGATTGGAATAATGCAACTCAGACTCTCAGAGTACCTGCGAGTCAAATGAGTTAACATTTCTTCTAGTCCATATTGGTTCACATTTGAATGGGATAATATATAATAAACCCATATAGTCATGACTCATACAGGTTAAACCCGTCAATATATGCAGCTTGGTTTGCATTTGATTTTATTATAATAAATAAAAAAATTAGTTTATAATAATTTTAATTTCACTTTAAATTAATTAACATGAAATTAACTAATTTTTTATGCAGGTAAATGAGTTAACTTGCAAATCCATCAACCACACCCATTAATCCATCAAATAATCACTTTTTTATTAGTTTTTAATTTTCAAATGTTTGGGCATGATTCTAATCAATAGCATAATTATAAAAAAAAATATAATCATTGTTTTTTTTTAGTAAAAAAAAAAGAATGATTATGTTTTATTTTTTTAATTATGCTATTCATTAGAATCATGTCCAAAGATGCTATTCACTAGAATCATTCTTTGAAACTGTTTCTAATAGGTTTTGAAAAAAAAAAAAAACTCTGCTAGAAGCTGTGTAAAAATATTCCTCCAAAGATGCTATTAATAAAATAATGAGCTTGTTTTTAATGAAGAGAAAAAAAATAATGAGCTTATGTTTTATGAAAAATATTTCCAAAGTTAATCTTAATAAAATAATGAAGAGAGCTTCTTTATTTATTATGAAGAGAAAATTAAAACAATAATTTGTGAAAAATGATGAAAAATATAAAAAAGCAGCTTTCCTTTCATAAATAGAAAATGAAAAAAATTTATTCCTTTATCATGAGTAAAGTTGTAATCATGTTACCTTTCTTTAACAATAAATTATTCCCTTTTGCTGTAAAAAAAAAATGAATAGAAAATGAAAAAAAACAGCTTATATAAAACTAAAAAAAAAATATTATCATGTTTTTTTTGTTTTCTTTTTGTTTTTTTTTTGTAATAAAAAAACTAAAAGCTATTACGAGGAGCTTTAATTGAGAGAAAAGCTTTATATTTTTTGAAAACAAAAATAATTTATCCATCAATGCCAATAAAGTACATATCATGTGGGCGCAATTTATCTTTCCAATGTACCAATAATTTAGTCCCCGTAGGATAACTCAAGTGGTAGGAGTTGAGGGACATATGGATTGTGTAGGAGAGGTCTAGATCGAGATCGAATCATGACAAGCGCAATTTATCTTTTCCAATGTACCAAAAAAAGGTACATATCCATAACTCCCACCAATCTTCTGAAATACCAATAAAGTACCAATCCATCACCTACCAATAAATATTATTTATATAAAAGAAAAAGATTCTTATATGAAAAAGGAATCTTTTGTTGATTTCATATTTTGATAGTTTGAGAAGTATTATTTTTAATAATTATTGCTCATAAATTTTTATTTTATTTAAGGTCTCTGTTTCTTAGATGATATTTAAGAATCTCCTAAAAAATATAGCATTTTAAAAAAAAATTTGAAAATGGAAATGATATTATTAATAATAAAGCAACCATGAGTAAATGTCTCAAGGCTGAGACAAAATACAAGCACACTGCTACTCAAAACATGGATAGCTAAACAAACAAAGCTATTAAACCATCCCCTGGCGGCTTCCTCGTAAAACAGCTAAGAACAAAATCCTAAACATGAGCCTCATTAAAATCTTGCTAAGAAAAATTCAGTGGGAAAAAACCTAGCAAGGTAAAAGAGTACCACATCCCTAGGATAGCCAATTTTGTCCCCCTTATGACGCAGACAGGCTTGTTGCGCGTTTTGATGAAGATGTTGCGCGTGTTTCCGTCTAATGCAGGAGCAATTAATTAGAAAGTTATTATTTTTAGTATTTTTAAATCAATTTAGGATTTATTATGTTTTTTAATTAAGTTAGAATCTTTATGATCTTACTTATTTTTGGTTAGGAACTTATTTATTTTCAATTAGGATCTTTTATTTTTAATTAGGATCTTTTAGGATATTATTTATTTTTCTGTTAGGATATTTTCTTTTCCTATTTAAGGACTTGTAAGGCATAGCCTATTTCAGTTTTATTGACAATAAAAAAAACGAGAATTTTCTCAAATCCTGGTGGATTCCAGTTTTCTGTTACTTAGGGTTTTGTGTTTGCAAACCCTTGTGCGTTCCGCTGTGTCAAGTGGTAATCAGAGCAGGCCATATCCTTTCTTTTTGCAACCTGATCAATGGCCGACGAACAACCAGCAAGTAAGGGCGATATGGAGAGGGTCGCCACCTCCATAGAAGCACTCACGCAACAGATGGGGGCGCTGGGTAATTCGATGAATACCTTGGTGAACCTTATGACGACACGAGTACAGGACGAACCTCAGAGGAGAATCCCACGTCCAGGCAACAATAACCATACTGCCGCCGCAGAGGATTCTAGTTCTGACGAAGAGGTATTCGCAGAGGAAGAAGCCAGCGAACAGGGAGGCAGAAACAACCATGATTATCGTATTAAAGCAGATATTCCATTCTTTTATGGAAACATGACTGTAGAGGAGTTCATGGATTGGCAGATTAGCGTCGATCGTTTCTTCGACATCATGGGTATCCCTGAGAACAAACAGGTGAAGATGGTGGCCATCAAATTGAAGAGCACTGCTGCTGTATGGTGGGATAGATTGGTTGCTCAGAGGCAGCGACAGGGGAAATCAGTAGTTAGATCATGGCGCAGGATGAAGCAATTAATGACAGAGCGTTTTTTGCTAGAAGATTATGAGCAAATTCTGTATAAAAAATCAAGGTTATTAAAACCGGACCGGTGACCGAACCGGTGAGGGCACTGGTTCACGGTTCATTGGTTCAACCGTAGTTGAACCGTGGTCCAACCGGTATTACCGTTATAAATTAAATACTATTATTTTAAAATAAATATATCATATATAAGGTTTTTTTTTTTAATTGGAGTGCATAGAACCAAGTCAATCAAATTAAAAAGTGATCCTGAATTGTATCTTTTGGATTCATTACATTGTCTCAATTGAAAGAGAAAAACTTGATAACCTTGTGATTCAACAAAAACTGTAATTGAGACTGCAAATGTCCAACAAATAAAGAACTTCAGATCTTCATTCTCTGGTTCAATTTTTCCTCCTTTGCTTCAGCAGAAAGTGTTGCGCCACTAGCTGTAACACCTACCCCAGAAGGCAGCAGCCAACTTTTCGCTTCCGGTGGCAATCAGTTCAACGTGATCTTTGTCCTTCCTTGACTTCTTTCAAGAGCATCCCAATGATCTCATCTTCAATTTGATATGGATTAGTGGAAGGGGATGGGCTCCCATCCAAAACAGCCAGCAAATTCGTGATCTTGATGTTCCTGGTAGGGTTTTTGCGAAGAAAGTGGCATCAAATGTCCAGAAAAGAGGCCGCGGTGGAAGAAATGATCAAGTCACAACTTGCAGCGGCGACGGCGTGCGGCGTACTCCGACGGCAGCGACGGCGACGTGCGGCGCGGTGAAGGTGGCTGCACTGCAGATCGAAGGTGAAGAGGTTGGAAAGACTAGGGTTTGGTGTGGGATCTGTTGCTGGTTGGAAGAACCGTGTTTATTTTCCAAATGTAATTTTTTTTCTTTTTTTTTAGGCTTGCTGCCTTTTTTTTTGGATTTGTTGCATCCTGGGCTGAGCCCATCGTTAAGCTTTGATTTTGTTTCTGAGCCCAGTTTCTAAAAAAAAGTAAAAAAACAAAAAAAAATCACTTTTATGTTGAACCGCCTGAAACCGCCAACCGGCCGGTTTTGACCGGTTCGTCCGGTTTTAGACCGGTTCTTCGGTTCATCTCCGGTTTTTCAATCATCCGGTTTTGTAGCTGTTTTGGACCGGCCTGTGGGCCGGTTTCCGGTTCTTCCGGTTGAACCGGCCGGTCCGGTCCGGTTTTTATAACCATGCAAAAAATACATTGATTGCGAGCAGGGCAAGCAAAGTGTAGCAGAATACACCACTGATTTCGTACGCCTCTCTGAGCGTAACGAATTGACCGAGTCTGAACCCCAGAAGGTGGCGCGTTTCATGAGCGGGTTGAAAGGTTCCTTGCAGGCCAAGATGGGTCTGCAGAAAGTGTGGACTGTGGCTGAAGCCTCTAATTTGGCACAGAAGGCTGAGTTGCTGGAGAAATCCCCCAGGAATTTCTCCTATTTTCGCAACAGATTTTCTCCTCCGAGAAATTTTGATACAGCAGGTGCAGGTGATAAAGAGAAGAGTCTAGCCGCGAAAGATTCTGGCAACTCAAGCGGCGTGCAGCCCAACAAAGCGTCGAACCAGAAATCAGCAAACCCCTATACGAAGCCAACCGGGGACAAGTGTTACCGATGTGGTGGACAGGGTCATCGCTCCAATGTTTGTCCTTCGAGGAGGACTACTGCCGCCATTATGTATGATGACACTGACGGGGAAGAGGAAGATAATGAGTTTGCAGGGGCTGAATTTGCTGAAGAGGAGTCCGGAGATAGAGTCAACTTTGTGCTCCAACGAATTTTACTGTCATCCAAGGACCACAGCCAAAGGAAGAATTTATTCCGTGCTCACTGTTCTATCAAGAACAAAGTATGTAACCTGATCCTGGATAATGGCAGCACTGAAAATCTGGTTTCTCAAAAACTTGTGGATTACTTGAATCTGCCAACTGAACCTCATGACAAACCATACACCCTGGGATGGGTGAACAAAGGCACAAAAGTGAAGGTTTCCAGGATGTGCAAGGTACCAATCTCCATGGGAAAGCATTACCAAGAGGAGGTGTTGTGTGATGTCGTGAGCATGGATGTTTGTCACGTGTTACTAGGACGTCCCTGGCAGTATGACAAAGACATTACCTACAGAGGAAAGGCTAATGTGACGCTGTTCAATTGGGGCGATCACAAGATTGCCATAGCTTCTGTTCTGCATTTCAATCAGAGTTCAGAAGAGAAAAAGACTAACTTCCTAGTGCTGAATGGGAAGGATTTTGATGGCGCTGTGAAAGAAATTAAATATTTCTGCCCAGTTGTGATAAAAGGCGTGCTGAATGCTGTGAAGGAGGAGGAGGAGACAATCCCAGCAGAGGTACTAGAAGTGTTGGAAGAGTTCAAGGAGCTAACTGCAGAGGAGCTTCCTAATGAGCTGCCTCCCATGCGCGACATCTAGCACCAAATAGACCTGATTCCAGGTGCTGTCCTGCCAAACCTTCCCCATTACCGCATGAGTCCCAAGGAGAATGAGATCTTGAGGGAGCAGATTGAAGATTTGTTGAAGAAAGACTTTATTCGTGCCAGCATGAGCCCATGTGTTGTACCTGTGCTCCTTGTCCCTAAGAAAGGAGGTCAGTGGCGAATGTGTGTGGATAGTAGAGCCATCAACAAGATCACCATCAAGTATCGCTTCCCAATCCCCCGCTTGGAAGACATGCTTGATGAGCTGGCTGGTTCTAAGGTGTTTACCAAAATAGATCTGCGCAGTGGCTACCATCAGATCAGAATCAGACCTGGAGATGAGTGCAAGACAGCTTTCAAGAGCAAAGATGGTCTTTATGAATGGCTGGTGATGCCTTTCGGGTTGTCAAACGCCCCTAGCACTTTTATGCGGCTGATGAACCAGGTTCTTCGTCCCTTCATTGGTTCTTTCGTTGTAGTTTATTTTGATGATATTCTGATTTACAGTAAAACAAAGAAAGAGCATTTAGAGCATGTGAAGCAGGTTTTGCAAGTCTTACAGGAGAACCAGCTGTACATTAATCTAAAAAAAAAATGTACGTTCAGCAGCGACAAATTGCTTTTTCTAGGCTTCATTGTTGGAGCTGAGGGGATCCATGTTGATGAAGAGAAAATTCGTGCAATCAGAGATTGGCCCACACCCAAGTCAGTGACTGAAGTCCGCAACTTTCATGGATTGGCTACCTTCTACAGGAGATTCTCCAAGATGACACATTTCATTGCCTGCAAGAAGACTGCTGATGCAAGCAACATAGCCAAATTGTTTTTCAAGGAGGTGGTGCGCCTTCATGGAGTTCCCCTGACGATTACCTCAGACAGGGATACCAAATTTCTCAGCCACTTTTGGATCACTCTTTGGAGGATGTTTGGCACGCAATTAAATCGCAGTTCTACTGCTCATCCGCAGACTGATGGCCAAACTGAAGTCACCAACAGGACCTTGGGGAATATGATTCGGAGCATATGTGGTGATAAGCCAAAACAGTGGGATGTGGCACTTTCTCAGGTGGAGTTCGCTTATAACAGTGTTGTACACTCAGCTATCGGAAGGTCCCATTTTTCTGTAGTTTATACTGCTGTTCCAAGGCATGTGGTGGATTTGCTAAAGCTTCCTAAGGCACCAGGAGATAGTGCATCAGCTGAGACCATGGCCAAGGAGGTTGTTGCTATTAAGGAATCTGTGAAGGCTAGCATAGAGGCTGCTGGGAAGAGGAACAAGGCTGCTGCTGATAAACACCGGAGGGCTAAGGTCTTCAATGAGGGAGATGATGTTATGGTGTTTTTGCGCAAGGAGCGGTTCCCAGTAGGTACTTACAACAAGCTGCAGGCGCGCAAGTACGAGCCATTCAAGGTGACTCGGAAGATCAATGATAATGCTTATGTGGTGGATCTCCCGGATCATATGAATATCTCTAAAACTTTCAATGTGGCTGATATTCACGAGTACCAGGCAGACAAGGCTCTTTATCAAGAGGAGAACTCGGGGTCGAGTTCTTTACAGGTGGAGGAGACTGACGCAGACAGGCTTGTTGCGCGTTTTGATGAAGATGTTGCGCGTGTTTCCGTCTAATGCAGGAGCAATTAATTAGGAAGTTATTATTTTTAGTATTTTTAAATCAATTTAGGATTTATTATGTTTTTTAATTAAGTTAGAATCTTTATGATCTTACTTATTTTTGGTTAGGAACTTATTTATTTTCAATTAGGATCTTTTATTTTTAATTAGGATCTTTTAGGATATTATTTATTTTTCTGTTAGGATATTTTCTTTTCCTATTTAAGGACTTGTAAGGCATAGCCTATTTCAGTTTTATTGACAATAAAAAAAACGAGAATTTTCTCAAATCCTGGTGGATTCCAGTTTTCTGTTACTTAGGGTTTTGTGTTTGCAAACCCTTGTGCGTTCCGCTGTGTCACCTTACAAATAAACCGAACATTTAGTCGCCACTACCCTGAAAGAACTGGAAAATACTCAACACGACACCCATAAAACATGTTAGACAGCCACCAATAGCAACAACTACAAATTACACATAGCTCCAGCCCACAAACAGTAGCCATTTCGTGATAGTAAATTTACGGTAGCAATAAACATGAATTTTCGTAACAGCAACAACAGCCCAAATTAACAGCAATTTCTGCCAACAGCAACAACAAATTCGTGACAATAGCAACAACAACAAAAAATAACAGCAACAACAACAACAACATAATAGCAGCAAGTAAACCAACAACACCAGCAATATAGAAAACCTACAGCACCAGCAACATAAGAACAAGTATTTGACAGCAACATCTGCAATAGCAAATAAAATTACAACACCAGCAACGTTTCCCCCACATGCTTGAATAAAAACCAAAAAACAAAACTATACAAACTTGGTTTTAACCCATCGTTTGATCAGCATATATACCACCACCATAGTGGCTCCAAAAGGAAACATATTTCCTTTGCCAAAGCATCCGCTTCCCCATTCCCTTCCCTTAAGATATGAGCCACCCATAGCCGCCCCTCCCTAGCTAGTATCTCCAACCGTAAATTCCAGACCTTTGGACATTGTAAGAAAAGATGAGCCACTGTTGGTCCGAACATAGAGCACAAATTGCTCCATCTCCCAATTCCACACCTCGACGCACCAAATTATCCTCTATCGCGATCCTATTTTTCTGAACCTCTACATGTCGCATCTGCAATCCTTGGGTCCCTAAATCAATAGTACGACGTCGCTGCTCATTTAACTTCGTCTCTTGTAACAGTAAAAGTTCTGGTTTCCAATGCAAGATAGCCTTCTTTACTGCCTCCCGCTTTGTCGAACCTCCTAAACCATGGACGTTCCAAGTAAGCCACAGCCCAAGCATCTCAACTGAGATGAGGATGGTTTTGTCATATCTGAGCTTCTAAACCTCGAAGCATCAAAGCTTCTAAACCTCTTGGCTTCAAACCCAGCTGTTTTCCAATCAACCACGTTCTTGTGCACATGTCGTCACACCATCTTCTCCCGGAACTGGTTCCAAGAAATCAACTGGCATCGCCTGAGGCTTGTTCTTACTACCTTTAGGGTGATCCTGTTGAGAGCTGCTTTTTCGTGAAGAATTTGTATTTGGGGTTGAAATCAGTACTAGCAACACAGGAGTAGTCGTTTCGTCGCAGTCATGAGACACACCTTGTTGCTGAACAATTGTTTCTCTCTTCACGTACAACACATGCAGGGGAGGAAAAGCTTGTTGTATGCGTCTCTTGCCTAATTATTTGGTGAGGAGATGTACGAATGAACACCAGTTGTTGTTGGCGTGAAATTTTTTCTGTGTTTCCTAACTCGTTAATTGCAAAAATAGATTTATCCAAACAAGGCATCTCTTGATTAATGAAAAAAGAGTTTTGATAAGCTATTGGGGAAGCCAAACATGTCCCTACACGATTATGTTGATGAATAAGTCGTGGGTCCCATCGTAAAAAACATGGCTGCCAATTAAAATTTGAATTCAGAAACATATCTTGAGTATTGAAAGAGTAACCAGTAACAACACAATTTTGGGCAAAATCCGTGGCCCGATTTTGTTGCTCTTTACTCAAGATTTGAAAATCCTCATCAGTTTTTTCCTGAGTCATTAAAGACTTTTTCCATATCATTTTTAGAAAAAAAAAATACTTTTTCCATATCTCAATCTCTTCCATTGAATAACCAGAATCAATTAAATCTTGTAACTGTTTTACTTCTTCATCTCCTGGTCTTGGTCTTGATAAATTAGTTTTTTTATTTATGTATTTCTCATAAATGATTTATTAAAAGATTTTAGATATGTAACAAAAAAAAAGCTTTTAAATATATCTTAATCCTGTCAAACTCTATCTGATAAAATTTAACACTGATTGGAATATTAATTTTTTTGATTAAATACCTTTTATGATGATTTTTGAATTTTAATAATTTTAAATAAACATTTCTACCATTAATTTTTTTTATAAAAAATACTGAAAAATCATTTAATTGTTATTGATACACGTTTTAAAAATATTTTATCCTTTTATGAATAAAATTTAATTTTTCTTCCTAAGCACCAAAAAAAATATAAAATAATAACGTTTTTTTTTGAAAAATATTGATTTTAAATTCAAAAGTAAATTTTAATAAAAAATAAAATTTTACACAATTCTTACTTTTTAAAAAAAAGTATTATATATAGAACCTTAATTTAAAAATACGGACTACTACCTTTTAAATCCAAAATAAGTGGAATCATATGAATGACTTATACATAAAATCAAATAAAAAACGTCAAGTGAGAGTCTAACTACCATAGCTTTATCATTATTTATTTTTAAGTGCATTATTTAAATGGTTACACAAATTTGACTTTCATATTTTAGTAAGATATATTTGGACTCTTATCCATCCATCACTAATTCCCTTAGGAATTTCCAATTTTTAAATGCACCCTACCATCATATGGTAGCGTGACCCTATACCCTACATTGTCTGCACTCTGCAGGTGATTATTTTAATTTTTAATGTTCTTTTTTTTGAAATTAATATTTTTAATGTTTAATCTGTCTTTTTTTTCTTTTGGTCAACAATGTTTAATTTGTGTATGAATGCAGTTTTTCCTGGTCATTGTTAAATGGATTTGAAAACTTCACAGTCGTAGGTATCTCTATTATGCAGCCCCTACATTTACGTGTGATTATGTTCCTTTTAATTAATAATAATGTTTAATTGACTGTTCACATCAAATGATATTTCGTCAGCAATTGAATTTACATGATATCAAGATTAATTTATTCTCTTAACTACCTACTTAGCTAAGCAAGCGAGATAACAGAAGTACAGAACTGAGTTAGAAAATATTAAAATTCATGTTTGAATGCACGAGCAATAGAATATGATAATCCTCCACTAATAAGTGATTAGCTTTGAGTTCAAAAAAAAGTGATAGCTTCATGTGTGAATTGGTTGACAAAATTAACTTAATGGATGTCTATATCTTGTTAAAATAATACATCCACTTAGTTGAAAAATCAGTACTATATAGACAAACATTTGTCGTCTCTTTTTTTTTTGAAATCAACCTCATTCAATTAAGAAGAAACAAACGACACAGAAGCCAGTACATCAGATTGGACAAAGCAATAATTTGTGGAGGAACCTCCTCAATCCAGACCATCTCACCAAACAAAAACGATAAAGAAGCTAAAGCATCAGCCGCACAGTTACCTGTGCGACGGACGAACAATAAAGAAAAAACATCAAAGTTTGAAAGCAAAAAATAACAATTCCTCACAATCGAATCCAAAAAAGAGCAACCACCATTGCATTTCCAGGCTTCAGTTAAAGGTAAGCAATCGGTTTCGAAAACAACTCGCCGGAAACCAAGGTCCTGTGCCAAAATCATCGACCACCGCATAGACAAAGCTTCTGCCACCGTTGGAGATGTGACCGGTCCATAATGCCAAACAGCTGAAGCTAGAACTTCTCCCTGCCAATCACGAGCAATGAATCCGAAACCTCCCTGACCTTCCCGCGTAACCGAGGCGTCAAAATTAATCTTGAACAGGCCAGCCGATGGACGCAACCATTGAGAGGGGTGGTGCTGCACTTGGCGGGGCTGATGGTGCCACCATAGCTGGACCCGGGTGGAGCATGGAGGCCTTCCTCAGCATCTGATCTACCGTGCCCTGTACCTCGTGGAAAACCAGTTCATTACGCGAGCTCCAAACAGCATAGAGAGACTCCAGGAAGAAACCCAACGCCTTCTCATCAACCACCTGTAGAAAATCAAGCATAAACTCGTGGAACTTACGCTCCTGGTGAAGACGTAATCCCAAGTTGCTCGCAAACCACATAGCTTTCACAATCGGACAGAATAAGAGTGCATGGTGCACTGATTCTGGCGCTGCATGACACCGGGGGCAGGTTGGGTCTATCTCCAAACCGCGAGCATGGAGAACTTCACGTACGGGAAGAGCACCCAAGCAAGCACGCCAACCTGTCTCACGACATCTAGGAAGAGTTGGGGCCTTTCAAAGTTTCCTCCACGCTGCACTAGTCAAAGATGGCACAGAAGAAGCCATACCAGCAGCGCTTTCCTCCTCCATTTGCAAGAATTGATAGCCTGTCTTTGTTGAATATAAACCATTAGGAGTCATGGGCCAAAAGAAAATGTCCTGCTGGGGAAACAGAGGCAAAGGTACTGCCATAATGGAGTTGGCCGTGGGGGGGCAGCACATAAAAACAATTAAATGTTTATTCCAAGCTAAAGAACCAGGTAGCAGCAAGTCTGACACCTTTGTAATACCCAAATCCTGTGCTAACGTCTCACTAAACACCAAAGGGGAGTTCCCTGGCACCCATTTATCTTGCCAAGCTCGAATAGTTTTACCGTCTCCTACCCTCCACATACCACCTTTCCGTAGAGCTTGTCCTGAACGGAGAACACTAGACCATGCGTAACTCGGACGACAACCCTTCTTCGCAGTAAAGATTGTGTCCCTCGGATAATAGACCGCTTTAAACACTTTTCCAAGCAAAGAGTCAGGACAATTAAGTAAGCGCCACCAATTCTTCGCCACCAAAGCCATATTAAATTTTTTGAAATCCCGGAAACCTATCCCACCACGATCCTTTGATTTGCACAATGATTTCCAACTTAACCAATGCATACCACGCTTAGTGACGTCACCACCCCAGTAAAAGCGGCTAATCATCCCCTCAATATCTGAGCATATACCATCAGGCAATAAAAAACAGGACATAACATAAGATGGAATGGATTGGGCCACAGCCTTAACAAGAACCTCCCTACCTGCTTTTGAGAGGGACTTTTCCTTCCACCCTTTTAGCTTCTTCCAAACCCGGTCCTTGACAAAAGAGAAAATCTGGGTTTTTGACTTACCTATGATGGTAGGAAGTCCCAGATACTTGTCATAACACTCCACTGCCTTTACATTCAATAACTGTTTAAGCTCATGGAAACGATTCTCAGGCACATTTCGGCTACAGGAGAGCATAGACTTGTCAAGGTTAATGACTTGTCCAGAAGCTTGCTCATACGAGGCTAGAATAGCCTTAATTGTCAGTGCTTCTTGCGTCGTAGCACGAGCAAAGATAACATTGTCATCTGCAAACAACAGGTGTGAGATTACAGGGGCAGAACGCGCAATCTTAATGCCATGCAAAGCTGAAGATAAGACAGCCTGATTAATCAAAGGAGAAAACACTTCTCCACACAAAATAAAGAGATAAGGAGAGAGAGGATCTCCCTGTCTCAAACCTCTATTTGGGGAGAATGCCTCTTGAGGCGCGCCATTCAGCATAATAGAGAAGTTAACTGTAGTAACACATGACATGATCAGATGGACCCAGTTGGGGGGGAACCCCATTTATTCCAAAACACTCGCCAAAAAAGGCCACTCAACTCTATCATAGGCTTTTGACATGTCTAATTTCAGAGCCATCACGCCATTACGGCCACATATTTTTTCTTCATATAGTGAAAACACTCAAACGCCACTAAGGCATTATCCGTAATTAGACGGTCTGGAACAAAAGCACTTTGGGATTCACAAATAATGTCAGGCAATATGAGTTTCAATCTGTTCGCCATAGTCTTAGTAATAATTTTAAAAATAACGTTACACAGACTAATCGGCCTAAACTGATTTGCATGCATGGGTTTCTTAACTTTAGGTATTAGAACAAGGAGAGTTTTGTTTATAATACCTGGTGACACCTCGCCATGAAGGACTCGCAAGCAAAAAGAAGAAACATCATCCCCAATAATATGCCAGAATTTTTGGTAAAACAAAGCGGGTAGACCATTGCGCCCTGGTGCCTTGGTTGGGTGCATCTGGGCTAGGGCTTCCTCGACATCTTCCCTTGTAAAAGGCTCGGCTAGCAGTTGTAGATGGTGCGGTGTAACCCTACCAGCCACAAGAGATGTCACTGCAGGAATATTGGTAGGTGCACTAGACGAGAAAAGCTCCATAAAATAGTCTGCTAGTACCCTGTAAATATCCTTGTCTTCCACCATGGTGCGGCCACGTTCATCTTTTAATTCCTCAATCGAATTACGCTTACGGCGTTGTGACGCTTTGGAGTGAAAGAAGTGAGTTTTTTTATCTCCATAATGTAACCAATTGGCTCTGGATCGCTGACACCAAACCACCTCCTCCTGTTCGAGGAGTACATCCAAAACATTCTCAATCTCTGCTGTCTCGGCTAAAGTCTGTTCCGTTTGAGGTCGTTGTTGAAGACCCTGCAATTTGTGATTAAGATCAGAGACTTTTCGTGCCACATCGCCATACTTATCTCGGCCCTAGCTATCAAGAGACCCACCAACCTCTGATAATTTAGACACCAAATCTGGTCCTGTACTGTTCCAAGCATTAGCCACCACACTGGTACACTCATCTCCACTCTGGAGCCAAACTTCCTCAAAACGAAACATATGCACCCTACCGCGAGGTTCGGAGCGCCTCCGTGTGCCACAAAAGAGAAGGATCAGATTGTGGTCTGAACGGTGGCGGGGGAGGTGAGTCACATCAGATATGGGCCATAAGTCAAGCCATCGCTCATTAACAAGAGCATAGTCAAGGCGTTCCTGTATGTTGTGTGGAGCCTTCCTCTTGTTTGACCATGTGAAACGATATCCTGCATAGGCCACCTCCATAAGCTGGCACTCAGACAAGGCCTCTTGGGCCACCTGAAGATGGGCCAGGTTCACTGGTTGGCCTCCTTGCTTGTCTGTCGGTCTCAACACATCATTAAAATCTCCCATGCAGAGCCAAGGCGTCGTATCATCGGGTTTGAAATTTTTAATCATCTGCCAGGTGCGCCATTTGTTCCCCTCATCTGGCCAACCATACACCGCAAGAACCTGCATTGAAACATTAGAATCCGGAAGTTGTAACATGAAAAGAATATGATTAACGGAGGAGTTCACCACCGTAACTGTAACATCATCGCTCCAAAGGAGGCATAAACCGCCTGCTCTTGAGCGACCTGTACCTGAACAAGAAACAGGAAATAAATTACCAAGACCACCAACGCCACGAAGGGCTGCCATCTCACTACAAGAGCGACATGTCTCCATGGCGAAGACCACGTCAGGAGCTTTGGTACGGATGAGCCTTCGCAAGGCTCGAACTGCACGTGGGTTCCCAAGCCCACGACAGTTCCAAGAAAGGAGCTTCATTGAGGTGGGCGGGCTGATCAACAGGCTCCGCCAATCCCAATCCTATATTACTGTTTTGTCTCTTAAAGGGGGGAGACGCCCCGGTGCTAGCTGTGTTGAAAATTGGTCCTGGCCCTCCCACCATTCTCTTACGAGAAGTCTCATCAACATCAGATGCGCTACGAGAGCTTTTTGGTACATAGCTCCTGCTGCCACTAGCCGGCTTCTTATGGTAGTCTTGTGTACTAGAGAAACAGAAAGGAGGAGCGTTTTTATCAACCACAAAACCCTCCCCACCATCTGGTTTACCTGTGTCATAAACTTTGGCCTTGCTGCCCGCCATGGAGGAATCACCAGTTTGGTCCTTAGCCGTGTCATTCGTCATGTGCTGGTTTGTTTCTTCTTCCGCTAGCTTCTTGAGTTCAGCATCAACGTCAATGTCACCATTTGTTCCCGATTCAGAATCTGGTGCCTGCGGTCCTTTCTAGACATCACTAAAATTAGTTGCGGTTGTAAATATAGCCATGAATACATAAAAATGGTTGGTTCACACCTTTCTTAGAGTGGGATAAATGTGGAAGAGAAGAGAGATAAGAAGAGAATAGAGAAAAATTAAATCATGAGACTTGATAGGTGAAGTGTGATTAAATTAATACTCTATTGGTAATGTGTCCTAGAGGAATTGCTCCATTTGGAAAGCTGATCTTGAAAAAATTGCATACCTTCATCAGAGACAGCCACAATTCTCCAAAATTAATTATTATTTTTTGTTTATAAATTATATATACATATAGGGATAGAAACGGGTCAGGTCAAGCTAAATTTTACACAGTCCAAGCCTGATTGTTGGTAAATTTTAAAATCTGACCTGATCTCTTGAATGGTTTGCTTGGCCTGTGAGCCCAATTACAAATCTATTTATTCACATAAGATTTTTTCTAAAGTGATCATCAAGCATTCAAACCAATAGGCATTTTCTATATATATGTGGAGGATGTAAGGGTTAATTAAGAATAAAATTAGATCTAGTCATAATTGTTCGTCTCAAATAAACATAAGGCGTGTCAAAGTAAATATAGAAGGTAAAACAATATGAGAGGATCAAATTGTGTACTGTTGTGGAACGAAAATCATCTGTTTCATGATCCTGTTGCATTGTCTGTCCCTCCAGTTAAAACTTGACATGTCATTTACAATGAACACATCATCAGTTTATTATTCTAACCCCGTTAACGCTAAAGCACAATAAAGCCGACACAAGATTTGCGAGATAGACATTAAGACAGGATTGAGAGACAGAAGATTTGCGTCCATTGTTGTATTTTAAAGTCTTAGCACGAATGTGACTGTTATTACCCACCTTAACCCATTATCTCTTTTTGCATTATTCATTTGTTTACTTGACCCTTTTCTATTTTTTGTTTGGTTTCTTTCAACATATATAAGAAAAACACTGATTACTAATAAATTTTAATCAGTAAAAAACTATTGATAATACCAAATTATCGGCCTACAAATAATAAATTATAGTGTTCAATTTTTGGATTGCTTCAGATAATCTGCTCAGCCCTCCAACTTTACTTTTGTGCATCTAGAAAAGATGCCATTATTTGGGAGTGTTTGTCGCTTGCATTGCAGCAGCCAGACATAACACTACATCCCTCCATGTCCCCACCCAATCACGCTTGCCTAAAGCATCCACTTTCACTTTTTCAGTAAACTCCCATCAATCTTCTCTTTATAGCAAACTCCCCTCCCAAAATCCATCGATATACCACATCTTAATTAAGAAAAAACGTATTTTTATTATGGAAAAAAAAATAGTTCACAAATTAAATTTTTTTTTTACAAATTAATTTATCATAGAAGTACCCAAGATTTTTTCAGTTTCAATTAATCCTTCTATTAAATTAACTCGTTTGCTCTTTGAAAAAAAGCAAAATTAATATTAATAATCTATATATATATATATGTAAAGCACACTTGTGTTTTTTGCATGCAATAAATGCATTAAATCATAAAAACTCACATACTTTTATATTAAATACATTAAAAACTAAATAATTTAACAAATTAAAAACTAAAAATATTTGTATTATAAAAAACTATTCAACTACTTATATTAAATAACAACATTCATAAACTTAAAATTGACTTGAGCTTTACATTTAACAAATTTAAAAAATCAAAATTAAAAAAAAATATTTATTAATAATTAATTTAGATAAAATACTTTTAAAATAAAAAAATATATATATATATATATATATCTATATACATATGTAAAGCAGACTTGAAAAAATAACATTAAACACATAAAAAATAGTAAATTTATTTTGAATTAAAAACATTAAATAAAAAAATTGAAAACTTAAATAAAAACTACATCAACTTTATTATTCATTATATTAATTATTAATTGTTAAACTTTTCAATTTCTCATATTTAAAAGTAAATATTAAAATTTAAAACTTTTCAATTTCTCTTATTTAAAATGAAATATTTAAATTATTTAAATTTTAATTATTCATTACAACTTGAGTTGAATTTTTAAAAAATAATAATAATTGAAATTGACTACCTTACATTAATGACAATAATAGATTTTTAATAATAATTTGTTTATATTCTTTACATTATTGTTAATAATAATTATAAATCTTATTAGTTATTAATCATAAGTTGAGAAATTTTAAAAAAATAAAAAATAAAACTTATTACCATTTATTACTTATAAAAAAATATTTATTAATAATTAATATCGAAAAAATAGTTGAAAATTTAAAAAAATGACTCTATAAGATATTATTATTACTATATCGAATGTGTATATTATTTGAAAAAAAAATTTAATATGATTTTTGATATATTATATAGAAGTAAAAATAACTTGAGGAAGCATAATAGAGAAAAAATAATTATAACAAAAGTTGAATAAATTTAAATTTACTAAATAATATTTTACGATACTAAAATTATAACTTATTATAATTTTTAAGTTAAAATTATTTCAAGTTCAAAAAAAAGTTAAAATTATTTTATTGTTGATAAAAAAGTATAAAAAAATTATGTTATTATAACTTATATTAAAACCTTATTAATTGATTTAAAATATTTTAAATTCACTTAAGGATTTTTCAAATTATTGAATTGGTTTTTAAAGATTAGTTATGATTGAAAAATAGAATAACATATGGGGACAATAATTGAGTATCAATGTTTACAACCTGATATATGATAAATCAACACCTCTGCAATTGAAATCACAATAATAAACCTAAAAACAGAGAACCCAAATCAATAAAATATATTACAACCAAAGTTTTTAAAATTAATTTAATACTAATGCATAAGAAATTTAATTACACTGTAATAATTTTTATACTATATTAAAAAAAATAGTGTAAATAAACTCGTGCAACGCACGGGTATTATTTCTAGTACTAATATAAAACCAACCCACATTTAGTGATGAATCAATTTCTACATAAATACATATGCACTTTAAGCACTGAACCTTTTTTTTTAAAAGCCAAAAAATAGACTGAACTTGACCACATAAACAATAACCTTATCTTAGAACAAGTAAGTAACCAAGGGCTTGTTTGTTTGCTGTTTTTAAAACAGTTTTTAGTTTTTTAAAACTGAAATTAAAACCTGTTTGGTTCGACCTGTTTTCGAAAACAGTTATCATTTTCAGTTTTTAAAACTAAAAAACCAAAACAGTTAAAAGATGTTTTCAGTTTCTGTTTTTAGTTTTCAGTTATCAGTTTTCTAAATGTTGGAAAACATGTCATTTAAACTGTTTTCTTCTTCTAAAAATTGTTTTTAAAAATTATTTCTGAAAACCGTTTTAAAAACTGAAAACTAAAATTGCAATCAAACAGATCCCAAATGTAAGCTAAAATACAATCTTATACACTTTCTTAGAACAAGTGACCAAATACATTTAGTGAGTTTCTACATAAATATACACTTCCATTGAACTTTTTTTTGAAAGCCAAAGAGTAGACTGAACTTGTCCACACAAACAATAACCTTATCTAATCTAACCAGGCGGCTTTCGTACGTATATAGCAGCTTCCAAATTGGCAACTCTGATGTATGTATGTATGGCTCACAATTATCGAGTATGGAAAACGTTTGAGAGCTGTTAATTCTCATGCGGTAAAGGTCCTTTCCCTGTTTTGAAAAATGAAGCCATGAAGGACCCATATATATCGTACCCCGACTTTGATAACTTTCACTCGTACGTAGTACCTGCTAACATGACAACAAGGTCCCCCCTATGTTTCCAGGTCATCTTGACCCACATAATTAGACCCAGCATTCAAAAACGCGAATTGAACCACCTGAACCTTATTGATCAAAACGTGAACCAACCTAGCAAATGGGGACCAATATCTTCTATCCTCCGAATGATGTCACATTTTTTATCCCACAAATGAAATTGAGAATCTAATTATAATGTAAATGTCATCCAGCATCTCCAAGATTCTTGTGATTTTTGTGGAATTAGATTCTTAGCTGGCTGGATATTAGATACCGGGTGTTTGGACTCTGTTTGAGTATGTGAAAGGGATTTGAGCAACTTGCAAATTTTATGTGAATTAGTTAAACCCCTGAATCACCGGGAGGAACAATCATAAAAAATCATCATGATTCATGAACATCACCATGCAAAAAAGTATTATTCTCATCAAGTTGATAAACAATCCAAAGATTAATAGAAGCCAAAGATCAAACCATATGTCAACATTGAATGCAATACAACAATACCAAGTTGCATTCAAATTGCAGAAATTTACAAACCAGCCGGCATTCAACAGTCAACACGCGCGTTATCCAATTGAATTGGTTGCTGGTATGTAGCAGATAGCATAGGCAATTTTCTTGCTGTTGCATTTGTGTGTCGTGGGAATTTGGCAAAGTAAAACAAAAGGTTGGGTGTTGTCAATTTTTTGGGGATTATTCCACAATGTTGCACATTGGCACTAGTAATAATAGGTTGGAGTACAGGACGTACTGTGTTTTTTACTTCTCTGATACACAAGCAGTTGTGACTGCTTTAATTCTTTTCTCTAAATTTCTGTTGTATTGCGTTGAAGTACCTCTTGTACTTCTTATTTAAAATGTTCTTTGTCTTTTTAAAAACAAAATTACTCATTCACTTGCTCTTAATTTCAGTCCATTTTAAATGTTCTTTGTCCTTTTAAAAACATCATCCTATATATATTGAATTAAAGAGATTAGCCCCCTAGCTTTTATTCTTGTGCTCGGACTAATCCGGTGGTGAGATGAGGTATCACCAAACGTACTAGGCACGCCGTAAGATCAAACCAGACGGTGGAATCAGAGGCACGCCGTAAGAGTGAACCAGACAGTGAAATTAGATAAGGCACGCAGGAAAAGTGAACCAGACGGTAAAGAGAGGCACGCCGGAAGAGCGAACCAGCCTATGGAACCATGCAAGAAGAGAGCCAGAGGATTGAGACGAGGAATTACCCTAGTGGAAAATGAAACGCTTAAGGTGTATAAAAATAAAATTATATTACGTTGATTGAAACTGACACATTATTTACAAAAAAAAAACTAGCGTATTATTTAGAATATTGTGGTGGCTGAATAGACCGAAGTAGTATACATATAAAACGTCAATTTCACGGAACCGCCGCAATTAGACCTACATAATTTTAGCGAATTTTTGCAGTGCACTGTCCCTAATCATCATAACTCTGAAGATACTTCACCATAGAATCATAACAACACAACTTGGAGATATTTTATCAGAGAAGCACAACAATTCAATTTTAGAAATACTTTGCGAGAGAATCACAATAATACACCCCTAGAGGTACTTTGCAGGAGGATCACAACAAACTCTTGTCCATTCCATTTATTATATAAATAGATCGCGTTCAATTTTCAAAAAATATTATGTTAAATATTTTTCAAAACATCAGTTGAAATAAAATCATCCTAGGCTTTTGGGGCGTTTGGCGGTGGCGGAACAATATGATCTTCGACGAGCACCCTTGGTCTTTGCAGGTGGTGTGGTGTAGCATCTGCCACGACCATGACGATTTTGCGAGGTTCTTGCAGCCTCTGCGGTACTGCCGGTACATGAAGGAGACTTCTATACTTAGTCATCGATGGATTCCTCCGTTGGAAAGCTTCGTGAAGTTGAACACGGATGGTAGCTTCAAGGAGCGAGATAGCTGTATGGGATGTGGTGGTTTGATCCGTGATGTGCATGAGAACTTCTTGGTGAGTTTTACTAGCTATGAGGTTGGGGGGAGCCAGTTCTTAGCGGAGGTGCTGACGTTGCGTCAGGGGTTGTACCTAGCGTGGAGCCATGGGTTCAGACAGTTATTATATGAGATAGACTACGCTGAGTTAGTTTCAGTTCTGGAGGATTGTATGGGCCTAAGAGTTCATGTGGATGGTCAGATTCTGTGACATTCGAGACCTGCTTGACAGAATTGGAGGATTAGTCTTGCTTAGATCTGTCGGGAAGGGAATGATGCTGCAGATTGACTTGCTAGGAGGGGGCTTACTCGCCCGCGTCTAGTCTTGTGATTTTTAACACACCTTCTTCTGAGCTTGAGACTTTCATGTTGAATGACTCTCTTGCGGTTCCTGAATTTCTCTGTCGTTTGTCTTTTAGTTTTCCAATGAAAAAAAAATCATCCTAAAATAGTTAGATTTAAAAGTCATTTTTATTCAACTTAGTGTGTGGCTACATGAACTTGATTGCATATGAATAATTTACTTATGGGCGGCCATGATGTATCAACTTGTGGAGAAAGATAGGAAGCATGAGTTGAATTTCATGAGCATGAAAAATGAATAGCTTAAGGAAGTTGCAGCAGAGTCAAATGCAAATATGCAATAGTCAGTTTGTCCACGTGGAGCTGCATTTGAGGTCAAAAGTGTTGTTCCGGTAATCACTGGAGTCTGGACAGGATCCTGTACCTGTTTAGTGTTTTCCTGGCATTACAGTTCAGCTATGAATATTGCAGAGGTGAGGAAGTTGAGAGATGCACATAATGTTTTATATCTAAACAAACTTAAACTATAGACAACTAAGACAAGTCTGTGTGATATCACTACAAGAAAACTGCCAGTTGGCGGCGGTTGTAAGTAGGACCGGCGGCGGTTAAAACCGCCGCTAAAAATGACTCCCGGCGGTTGGCCAACCGCCTCTAAGTTGAGCGTCGCGGACAAATTTACCGGCGGTTTGAGGAACCGCCGCGCAAACTGTCGTTAAATATTTAACGGCGGTTGAAACCGCCGCCATAAGCACTGATTCAACGCAATTAATCTTAGGACCTAACGGCGGTTTAAACCGTCGGAAAGCTACTTGATAATATAGCGGCGGTTGGAACCGCCGCCAATGACCCTGTTTTGCTCTTGAATACTCCCATAGAAAAACTATAGGCACTCTTCTACTGATGAAACCAAGTAAAACCAATAAATAAGTAACAAAACCAGCATAGAGAAGAAATCTAAAGAAGCAACGCACTTTCAGCATTTACATCAAAACAAAAATTTTAAATACGACAAATTGCATCTTTATTAAGACAAAAGTAAAACACATAAAAACAGTTGTTGAACCACACATCTTTCTACAAATTGCATCACATTAAGTTGCATGAACAAATAGAATAACACTAAGTTCTCTCATATAGAACAACATTCATATTAAGAGACAAATCATTTCTTTTAAGAAGAATAGAGAGAGTAACCTAATTCTGCAAAAGAAGAGACACTACCTCTTAAAGGATACACTCGGCAACGGCGGAACGGTATATCCAGGAAGGCTGAAAAGAGACAATATATTTTAATTACTCAATAGAGAAATATAGATGAACTGATGAAGTGTGTAGCTATCAAATAAAAGTTATTGCAATGCTATATTGAAGTTAGGCAATGACCACTGTTGGGCAACAAAATGATGGAGTGGTGTTCTGCACACCAAGTTTCATTTAGCAATCATAAACCAAAGATAGAAAAAGCTTAACAAATAGCACACAGTTTGATTATGAACTTGCAATATTGATATACAAGGATTGGTTTTTTCTAGTTAAAGCAAGAATACCTTGTCATCTCCTTCCATGATGTATCCTTTAACTTCCAAAAACTGTGCAAGACCTCTCCACCATAATATATGAGTGGTTACAAACTTTTGAAACTGCACATGGCCATTATATATGAAAACAATTAAAACTTGTTACAGAAACTAAAAACAACATATAATACCCAACATAACAAACAGCGGAGAGATGACAACTATATGAAGGTTCACATGCTTCCTTATATTTCTAACTAACTTCATAAGATTTGGACTCTTTTCTAGTCTTCTACCTTTGGAGCCAAAGTGGACATCATCATTATATGAATTCCCACTAATTGATCTGTTCCAATTTCTGAAAAGAAAAATACTTGGAATAAATATGAATTAGGGACAGAAAATGAACAGAGCTAGAAATTAGTTTTAGTAAAATGCAAGCTACCATTCAAACTTCATGTTCACTAAATCAAGACTGAATGTTAGCTAAGGGAGATAAGGGGGTTAACTGTGGGTTCCTCATAGAAACCAAAAGAAAAGAAATTAACTGAGTACATACTGTGATACTGAAAAGAGGGAAGTACATAATTGAAAGAGGGAAAGCATATATAGCAGAATTCATTAGAAGAAATTCATAACTTGAGGGTGACTGTGGCACCAATGAGTAACCCCACTGCCTCCACCCCTGCCCATGTGCAAGCAAGGAGAACCAACAGTACTTGAAAAGGACAAAAGAATTAGAATCAAATAAGAATCTTAAAGTAGAAATCAGAAGAAATAACCAGAGAGAAGGAACAAGAAGTCAAGAAGAAATAAAAAGCATAAGTTCCAGAAAACTTCAAATCCAGAAATAAAACATTGTCAAGGAAAAACACACCACTCTAAAGAAGAATTAGCCCTGCAATTGAGTTGGATAACAACAAACCTCACGCCAAAAACCCACAATTGCTCCAAAAGATACTCCCAGAGGGCTACCAAGGACCCAAAGCTGAAACAGAGAGGAAACTGTTAGCAGAAACCCTAACCTAATTAGCAGAATGTGTCCTCTAATCTTGTGGTACAGAAACCCTAAAATTGGAATTGCATTGGGAACTAAGTTCACCAGAAACCCTAACCTTTTCGCGTTGCTCAAGCTGAGAGATATGGGGTATCCTTCTAAGTTCACCAGAGAGGAATAGAAAACAAGACTCTTTCACCAGAGATGACAGAGTCAGTGAGAGATTGCATAGAAGAGATGAGAAACAAAGACCCCATCAAAGATATATCAAGCCTACCGTGGAGATGATGAAAGACAGAGCGTGGTGATGTGCGTGGGGGAGATGACGGTGGTAGAGAGGACGGCGTGGTGAAGAGGACGGTGGTTGAGAGGACGGCGCGGTGGAGAGGACGGTGGTGATGTGCTCAAGGGTTTGTGAGCGACAGAGTGAATAGAAAGAACGCAGTGGGGGAATTGAAATTGTATTCACGCTGAGGGGTTTTGTTACTAAAGTGAACATCCCGGCGGTTCCAACCGCCGTAAAACGAAAAAACACATACCGGCGTTTCAAACCGCCGCAAAACCAAACAAAGCGACGACGGTTGACCCAACCGCCGCAAAATATCCCGTTTTTAATGAAAGCGACGGCGGTTGCCCCAACCGCCGCTAAAATTTGGCCGCTAAACTGCTGTTTTGGTGTAGTGTATTTTTAAAACTAGACTTGAAAATAGTTGTGATTATACTTAGTTTGTTTTTTTCCTTCTTTATTTGCTTTATCAGATAGGAACCCACTGAACTTTCATATCCATAGTTTGTGCTCATATTGGATATTTGTCAATTTCTTTTGATTCCGAATTGTAAGGTGCTAAGAGATTAATTTTATTTTATTTTTGTTACACGAGGAATGCTAAAAAGAACTAGAAACTACGCCGTTACGTTCAAACACAAAGAAGCTATAATGAACAATGGAGGATGCCGCTATATTCGGCGCAAGGATCCTTCACTCGATAATTTTCTTGAATCCTTAGGGAAATTTTTAAAACATCATTTCAAACACGTACCAAAATAAAAAATGACATGGGTCAAGATCGGCTTAAGTGATGATAATTTTCTTTTTTAGAATTGCTATGGGTTACGAAAGGAAACTCACAAACAAATGGTTGTAGATAATGCAATGTGATACTATTATCATTCTGATTCCTAAAAACATGAAAATACACTATCATTTTAAATTTTGTGTTTGGTTTGTAATGTTAAACATTTTTTTAGGTGATAGTGTATTTTCAAGCGAAGAAAACAGGCTGAACCACTTGAGAAGAGCAGACTGGCGAGGTAATAAAAGAATTTAAATTGCGAACATTGCGATGCGTGTGCTGGTTGGGGCGTGAATTTGGTTTATGCGCTCGCACGGTGTGTATAGAAAAATCTATAATTTTTTAGTACATTAGAAAGATAAATTACACCCGCTGGACATTGATCCCTAAACCTCTCCCTACCCAATTCATATGTCCCCTGCTCAAACCACCTGAGCTATCTTACGGGGACAGAAAAATCTATAATTATTATTATACTACCTTATATATATATTTGGTTAATTACTACATTTGGAAAAATATCATATATCTATATTATTGTATAAATTTTTATTTTATTTTTCAAAAAAAAATTAAGTCAAGATCGACTTCTAAAAATTGCAGGGGAAAAATATTTAATGACTAAAGGACAAACCGAAGTTAGTTAAGTAGAGTATTTTTTGGCATATACATGTGCCCTCATAAATCTGACTGCAATATAATTGAGTACTAAAAAACATTTTGAGTACTGTTACATGCTGAGTGGACATGGTACATGGTTGGAAAGGAACAGCTCACTGGGCTGCTAACTGGAGGTACGTAGTGCAGACAAAGTGGAACAAATAATTAAATATGTCATGTTTTTAATATTTTATGCAATAAAATAATGGGCAATCTGTTTTGAAGCGCGTAAAGTACCTTCATCCCATCCTATAAATTGAGGTGACCAAGGAAGCAGTGTGGCAATAAGTCCTTTGGGATCTTGATAAGTGATAACTTACTAGTCTTCATTATTTCTTTGGTGTGATCAAAGTAAGTAAACAGTTCTTCCCCTTAATATTCAATAGTACTGCTTGTGCTTTTGTAAATTGTGTTTATTTAGTGTGTGGTGAATTTAATTTGTGCATGTGAAAAATGGATAGTCAAACATAGCGCTAAGAATTGAACTCTCTTCAACTCAAACCAAGGTTTTTTCTCTTATAATCCCACTTTTTAATACATGTATAAGAATAGTTTCATCCTAATACCAAGAAAAATATGATTTATAAGTTAAGAGAACTTCTCTACAAATTAATTTTAAAATATGAAAAGCATATTGTAAATAATATGTTAAGAACATTAGCGGTAAAAACATGATTTATGCATGGATGAACTAATTTTTAACAAGCTCCACCCGTAAAATTGGCAAATAAAAAAGATTCCAATTCATTCACACCACTTTATTTTTCTTTCTCATTAATCTCATTTTCACTTATTTTGCAGATATGGATTTTGGAATCGGTGCACTCCTGCTGGTGCTGACATGCACTTTCATCTACATTCTTCACTCACTTCATGCAAGAACAAGAACCTCAAAGCTTCCACCAGGACCTTCAGTTTTCACCATGATAAAAAACGTCCAGCAAATCCTCAAAAGCCCACAACAGTGGATGGCAAAGCTCGCCGAGACCCACGGTCCCGTCATGCGTCTGCAGATAGCCCAAGGAAACCCCACCATCATCATCTCATCCCCCGAATTGGCCAAAGAAATCCTCCACATCAATGACATCCTATTCTCCGACCGGTCGATCCCCGATGTCACGACCGCCCACAACCACAACCACTCTAGCCTTGTCTTCCTCCCGGTCTCGCCGCTCTGGCAAGACCTGAGGAAGATCTGCCACCACAAGCTCTTTGCCAACAAGACTCTCGACGCGAGCCAAGACCTCCGACGCCAGAAGCTTCTGGAACTCATGAGCGACATGCGCCAGAGCAGCGCCGGAGGCGAGGTGGTTGACATTGGAAGAGCGGCGTTCAAGACGTGCATTAATTTCCTGTCTAACACTTTTGTGTCTCAGGATTTCGTTAGGAATTTGGATGATGAGTACAAGGATATTGTGGCAACTTTGTTGAAAGCAACTGGGACACCGAATGTGTCGGATTTTGTCCCTGCGCTGAAGATGTTTGATCCACAAGGGGTGAGAAAGCACACTGCTAATTATCTTACCAAGTTTTTTGCTATCTTGGATCGGTTGATTGAGGAACGTTCTAAGGTGAGGAAAGAAAAAGGTTATGTTACTAACAATGACATGTTGGACACCCTGTTGGATATTGCTGATGAGGATAGCCAAAAGATGGATAACAAGAAGATTAGACATTTATTACTGGTAATAATTTCCTCTCTCTATCTTTTTGTTTTGTTCCACCATTTCTAGATTAGTTGCTTATTCTCAGATATATATCATGTTCAATACTGTAAATTTTACGTTTTATATATCCCACTCAAAGCGTGAGCCAATTTTTGGTAGAGTTAGGCATGCACCTAACTTCTAAGATTATGTCTCACTTTACATGACTATGGTTTTTACGTTTTATAATCAATAGTTTATAATTGCTGAATTTTATGTCTCACTTTACATGACTATGGTTTTGTGAAATACAGGATCTGCTTGTGGCTGGAACAGATACAACTGCATATGGATTAGAAAGAGCAATGGCTGAAGTAATCCACAATCCAAGTGTGATGTCAAAAGCCAAAAAGGAACTTGAGGAGGTCATTGGAAAAGGTAATCCAGTTGAGGAATCAGACATAGGAAGACTACCATACTTACAAGCAGTGATCAAAGAAAGTCTACGTAAACACCCTCCAGCTCCAGTTTTACTCCCTCGAAGGGCCAAGAAAGATGTGGAAATCGGAGGCTACACGATCCCAAAAGGTGCCCAAGTTCTTATCAATGAATGGGCTATTGGTAGAAACCCAAAAGTGTGGGATAAGCCCAATTTGTTTTCACCTGAAAGATTTGAGGGATCTGAACTTGATGTGAAAGGTAGACATTTTCAGCTTACACCATTTGGTAGTGGGAGACGTATATGCCCTGGGTCTCCTCTAGCTGTTAGAATGTTGCACTTGATGTTGGGATCATTGATCAACTCTTTTGATTGGAAGCTTGAAAACAATATGGAGCCAAAGGATATGGACTTGGATAAATCCCTGCGAGCCATTCCAATTATGGTAAACTGTTAAGTAACAAGATTAGTTAGGGTGATCTCTTGCTAAGACAAGGTTTAATTCCCTAGTGTGTTTTTCTCTCTTTATGTTGCTTTGTTTATTAGTTTAGTTTATTTATTTTTTGATAAGCAATGATATGTATAGATATTTTAGTTAGCCTAAGTGCTTCTAAGAGTTTGATTACTTTGTATAGGTATACATATATATGTGCTCGATCTCTTGCAAAATAACGGATTAGTGGTTCAATGTTGAAGATAGTGTATCTTCCCCTTTCCTTTTCTCCTTATTTGATCTAAGTTTAATTTTAGGGTTAAATTACGCTTTGGTCCTAATTAAATAATAATTCATTGGTTTTAGTCCTTCATAGAAAAAACATTAATTTATTTTAAATCGGTAACATGCCGATCTTTTAATTTGAATTATGTTCATTGGTTACTAGCGGCAAAAATCGTATAAAATTTCTTTTTTTTTTGAAATAAATGACATTGAAATTTTGGTCACTAGTTAATTACGGGCTAAATTAATAATCGGTAATTTATATATTGGCATTCGTTGAAATTTTTTCTCATGCTTCCTTCTTCTTTTTCTTCCTCTCATACGTTTTCAATTCGACATTCCTTTATTTTTGTTTATTAATTCAATCATCTTTAATTTTATAATTTTTTATCGTATAATTAAGATTACTAAGCATGTATATATGATTAAAAATGTATAAAATTATAAGTAGTCATATAATATGAATGAACAGAGTAGCAGTCTCATTCTTCTGCTGCGGATGAAAATATCATCTTTGTGAAAGAAACTTCAATTTATGTGAAATTATTTAATTACTTTCCCAGAAAAAGCAATTTTTTTACAGTTCAAATCTATTGTACCTTCGTGTATATATATATATATATATATATATATATTTCTGTACTACCCTGCTTGTTGGTCCGAGCCTTCATATATATATAGCAGCTTCTAAAGTGCCAACTGTAATGCATGTGGCTCACAATGGTTGAGAGTTAACAACGTTTAAGTATTGATCATCATGCAGTAAAGGTCATTCCCTTTTTTTGAAAAAGACCCTTCAATTACCTTACCCTACCCCACTTTGATCACTTTCACTGGTGCTAATTAACAAGACAACAAGACCCACATATCGATCATTTCTAAGGGTGATGATTGAAGTGTATTTCAAACATCAGATAAACATGACTCCAAAGCTTACCGAAACACGTGCGCGACCCAAGCAAATGGAGTTAGGGTCCATTCAATTAATGGGTGATGATTGAAGTGTTGATCTAACTATCCTATAAACACATTTGAACACCTCATCACATCATAATATTTACCAGTTATTTCATCGGTCTTCCTATCTCCATTGGTCTATAAGTAATTCAAACTGTGCGAATCTAAACCCCACTACAAAAAAGTTGTTCAATAGTGACTCAAAATTCGGTTGTTAAATAAGCAAGTTTGGTTGCCAAATCCAATAGCTAGGGACCAATTCAGTCGCTAAAATCAATCGCCCAAAAATTAAAAATAGAGCTAGCCATGGAAAGACAAACATCGACTTGGTAGAGAAGTAGAAATTCAAGAAGTAGATTGATATTAAGCCAAGCTTGCAAAAATAGTAAGCTCACACCAAATTTTCAAACAACTATTTAACCAGTACTTTTTTAAGCTATAACATTTATGTAGTTACAAAAACCATATATTTACGATTTTTAGATGTACAAAAAAATCATATATTTACAAGTTACAAATGGTGTACCTACAATTATGAATTATCCGAAGCTAACCAAATTCATAACTACGCTTTGTTGGGGTACGTAATGGACTCTGTAGTGTCACAAGGCCATAATAAACGAGGCCCATTTCTATAGACTCCATTCTCAAAGCACTATCTAGTACTGAGTCCAGAACTCTTAAAAATTTGCACCCTTTCTTGATTATTCTAGCCTTCATCAGAAAAAATAAAATTAGCTCTTGATTTTTTTTTGGTCAAATTAGCTCTTGATTGAAACAACGAGAGGGGATCAATATATATTATCTGGGCCTAGAGAGATGTGCTATCCGCCTCAATCCTTGTATACACAAAACAACCGACCAATTAATGTTAAGAAGGGATTGTTGGGAACTTTTGTTTTAGATTTTTTTTTTCATGGGAAAAACGGGGCTAAAGCCCAACTAGAGAAACTAGGATCTCAGGTATAGAGAATTGCAGAAGTCAAACATGAAAGGCACAATAAAAAAAGGAGGAGGAGCTTTGAAAATCATGTAGGAGGTTGGCATGGAAATGCCATTCTTCGCAAACGTGCATCAGTGTATGCCACCGAATTTGATTTCCTGAACACATGTTTCCAGTGGAAGTTGTGGTCTTGGCCAATAAGGAGCACAATCTCATTCGCGTGTATTAGTGACGGATAATAAACTATTGGTATAGCCCAATAAATACCACGAATTAAAAAAAATATGTCGTTGCAGGTTTTTTAGCTATACCTATATTTTTGTAGGCTTAACTGCACTTTTGGTCCCCCACTTATATCAATTGTGCGATTTTGGTCCTTAACAAACAAAATTAGCACTTTTCATCCCACACATTATCCGCCGTTTGCACTTTCAGTTTTCCGTCCACTTCCATCCAAAATTTAACAGTTTTTGGAAAAAGAAAAAGAAAAACCCAGAAACATGATGAATATTCATCTTCTCCAATCACCTTCTTTATTATCTTCATCATCTTACTTTAAAAACCAGCCCATCTAAACCCAGAAACTTCGCCCCTCAAAATTTGTCCATTTTTTCCCTTCATTCTTCACCATCAATCTTCTGACCAACCTCTCTCACCACCGCTAATCTCAACACTAGCAGAACACCACCAACAATCACAGCCTAAAACACGAGGTGAACCCACTTCATCCCCAAATCTGCAACCCAAAGTTTATGTTCAACTTCATCTCACCATATCCCCAAATTTGGAACCCCACCACCATTCCCAAACCCCATATCGAAGAGAACAAGAAGAGGAAGAGATCGAGAGTTTTCCCCAAAACTGCAGTATCTGCGAACTCGTTTTCCCTCGAATCGACGATCCTCTCATACTCTCAATTCGATGATCTTCTCCGACCCTCGCCGTGGACGAACCAGCGTCAAACCCTTACTTCCTCGAACACCCTCAACGAGTTCGTCTCTGATCTGTAAGGAAGTCCATTCCTTTTCAAACGATGAAGTGTTTGTGGCTGTGTTTGTGGCGGTGGCGGTGGAGGTTGAGAGAGGAGGTGGAGAGCTTGGTTGTTACGGCGGAAGTGAATAAACTAGATCAATTTAACAATATGGAATTGGGGGATTTTATTGGGTAGTAGATGTTCAGGTTGCTCTCTGCAGATTGCAGAACAAGGATAACAGTTGAATCAAGCCTCCATAAATTAACCAAAAATGAAGTGGTGAAGTGTGTGCCGTGTTTGTGGTTTGAATAATTTGTTGAACATGCCCAGTGGGTGAGATTGAGAGAGATGGAATGGAGACTTGAGTTTACAATATAAGGAATCATATCCATTCCGTTGTTAGGATTGAGTTATGTTTCTACGTTTTTATGAATACGATGGAAAAATGGGTTAAAGATGATGAATTTCTGGATTTTCATATTAAGGTGATGAATGTTGGTGAGACCAAATTATTTTAATTTTTCAATTATGTTTTTACAGTATATTCCGTTAAATTTTGGATGAGAGTGGACGGAAAAATAAAAGTGCAAACAATAGATAACGTGTGGGATGAAAAGTGCTAATTTTTTTTGTTAAGGACCAAAATCGCACAATTAATATAAGTGGAGGACCAAAAGTGCAGTTAAGCCATTTTTGTATCCTTTGACTACAGTTTTCTGTCGTCACTATATGACAAGTTTTTTGCAGTGCCTCTTCTGTTGAGCATAAAGGACACAATACTGTTGAATCAATAAAAGACGCGTCGTCACCTTAGATTCACCCTCGTCTGCACCTTGTCTAACATAACCTTCCAAGCTAGTGCCAACATGTTTGAAGGTGCTTTTATATGACCATAAATTTTGGTTACTTTTCTGCCCTTAGGGCTTTCACCTAGTGCTTCTATCTATTTTGTTTGTTGTGGACATAGCCCTTGAGATGATCAGAAGTAGTACAAGAAAGAGGGGTTTGAATTGTGTCATCCAAAAACTTGGTTTTCCAAATGATTGAAAACATTGTCTATTGTCTTGAGTTTGTATCGTTTGGTGCAACAGATAAGTGAGTATAAAGAAAGAGAATCAAGGGACGCCATCATTTTTATCCTGGTCCACCCCGAGAACGACAGGGCTACATCAAGTCCTTGGCTTATACCAAGATTTCACTATGCAAGTATCAAGGATTTCTCCTTACAAATATTATTGTTCATGCATCTTCATGCATTGTTAAGTATTCTTTTACTACTGCCTCCAGGGCGAACAAGTATTCTTTTACCACTGCCTCTCCAGGTATTAACAAGTATTATATTCTTTGGTCACTGCCTCTACAGGCATTAACAAGTATTCTTAGGACTTCTCCTTACAAGTATTCACAGGATTTCTCCTTACAAAGTATTATGCAGGACTTCTCCTTAAACAATTTTTTACAAGATCATTTATTTCTACAAAGTTCTCTTCTTCAAAAAGTGATGGTAGAAACATTTCAGTCACCGCAAAATAACAGATAAGGCAATCCAGCAGAACAAACAGAGCACACTAAAGCATCAATCTTTTATTACTTTAGGAAATTCTGCAAAGTAGCTATCACATCTACAAGGAGAGTACTAAAAATGGCATGATAGAAAGATGGTTAAGAGCTAATTTTTCCTGGGGCAGCAAGTTTTGCTTTACAATTCCACGTTGAGGCTATTTCCTGGAAATCTCATATCCATATGATTAATTAGGTCTTTTTTCATATGGTGCAATTGAGATTGAAGAGCCAATTTCTAAAAGTGCTTTTATTGTAAATGGTCAGATCTAGGTTGATCAAATTGTACCATAGTGGCGAAATCATCCAGACCGGGGAAGATCACCTTGAACTTAGCTCCTCTAAAGTCGAGGTGGAGGAAGTCTAAAAAAGACTATAAAATTGTGGTTTTTGAGAGACAACCTAAGTAGGAGAAAAAAATATTTTTAGTTTTTTATTCTTTGATTTTTATGTTGAGTCGTATTGTCTTCACGAGTTACTTGAGTGATTGAGTTGTGATATTTTTATTTGTTTGCAATGACTTTGTACTTCTATAGGAATAATTTGAGTTGGAGAGCCCGGCGAACAAAAGTCCTAGTGCTTTACTTTATAAAATCATTTTAACTTGTATTTATCATATACAGTTTTACTAAAATC
Organism: Lotus japonicus; assembly: GCF_012489685.1. Taxonomy (NCBI): domain Eukaryota; kingdom Viridiplantae; phylum Streptophyta; class Magnoliopsida; order Fabales; family Fabaceae; genus Lotus; species Lotus japonicus. Next base: position 55,724,556 of record NC_080042.1, read on the forward strand.
AATCTTGTCCAAAATTAATTATGATTTAAACTCACACTTACATTGTTAGAATATAATATAAAACTATTAAAGTGACTTTTACCCAACATCTTAAGCTTTTGAGATAATTGGTTACTTAACATGGTATCAGAGTTTCTATGACCGAGAGCTCTAGAGTTTTTTTTGGTTACATAGGGAAAAAACAAAACAAACTAAGCTATCTCATCCTGCAGCAGCAAAGGAATCAAAACGGAAGATGGTTGGCTCCAAACGTGGTGCGGCGCACCCTCCCTCGCAGCAAACCGAGAAAGCCAATCTGCAGTGGCATTCTTCTCCCGAGGTATCTGAACCATGAGGACTTGCCAATCCCGCCGGAGCAAGCTACGAACCCTCTCGATATCCTCTTTAGCCCAGAAATTAGACACATCATCTGAGGACTGAATGATCCTCAAAACTCCCGGAGTCTATTTAGAGCTCTAGAGTTTGATTCTTACTCTCCTCATTTTCTAATTAAAAAATTGAAATTTAATTAGGCACGCGGTAGACGGGCGTGTGTATTTATCCACGCTTCAAGCTCTAATTAATGACTTAAAAAAAACATACACAGCCATGGAGACAGTAATTAATAATAGATATATATTAGGAACTTTTATTTATATTTTAGCTTAAGAATAAAATAAATGACACAGAATTGATAATATTAATAATGTTATTTTATTAATTGGTTTATAAAAAAAGTGTTTATTTCGATATTTAACAATACAAAGAAAGTGTGGTACGTGATTTGAGACGGTCAAGTGCATGTGCTTAATTTTTGTTGGCGCATGGTTAATATCTTCTTGGCTTTTATAAACTAGTATTGTACGTGATTCAGACGATCGACGCCCTGTGCATGTGATTCATTTTTATTGGTGCCTGGCTAATATTATCATGATTATCTTGTTGGCTTCTAAAAGATATAGTATTGT